>NC_060277.1:26071207-26261446 GCF_021613505.1 Equus quagga
TAGGATCAGAAATAAAATCATTTTGTGTATTCAAGATGTCAACACCCAAGACTTGAGGAGAAGAATGATGATGATGGTAAATCCCCAGTAGGCTTTCTACTATTTGGGAGAGCTCCTTCTGCGAGGGAGTGTGGAGGGGAAAAGAGCCTGTAAAGAAAGAGGCCATGTATAATTTCAGGTGTACATTATTATCAGTTTCTGTGTAGACTTCATCATGCTCACTACCAGTAGTCTAATTTTTATCTGTCACCATACATATGTGCCTCTCTGATCTCAATAAAATAATTGAAACAAAACACAACAAGCAAAGCAGAAAAAAAAAAAGCCCAAACCAGACATATACTTGTGACACCTTGTTCAGCCAGCAAAAAAAGAATATGCCATGTTTAAGAGTCATGCCTCTGGCTGCACAAACCTGTGAATATAGTCAAAGCCATTGACTGTACACTTTAAATAGGTGAATTACACTGCATGTAAATTATATCTCAATAAAGCTGTTTTTTTAAAAAAGAAAAAGCTGGGGCATGTGAAGACTCTTAGCTGAAAAAGTACTTAAAAACAAAAAAGAGGCCATATGGACTCTTTCTTCCTACAAGGCTAGTCTCAGGAATTCTCTGAAAGACACCCCTCCCACTGCCCTGTGCCCTCTCTTCAGGTAAAAAATCTACCAGAAATCTGCTCCTTTGTTCCACGAGGCTAACTGTCCTTTATGTGACACCCCCACCCATCAAGCCCCCTTGAGCCACTCTCCAGCAAGCCAGATGATGCTGGGGACTCCTAGGTCAGCGGCGTAAGGCCTTCTGTGTCTCTGGTGGGCCCATCCAAAGAGCCTCCTACCTATGATGGAAGAATAGATGGCCTGAGGGATGGGCCAGGCTTCTAAGGAGATCCAAGGAGATGGTGACCAAGCTCTCTGATCTATACATCAGAACACAGAAAGCATAGGACTGCTGGAAACAAAGGGCCGAGCATATGAGATGTAGCCATCCCCAAATCTCCAGGGCTCACGGTAGCTGTAATTGGAGACTCTATCCATCCCTTCGGGCTGCTCCCCTGGACAGACACCCTGAGCGCCTGGAGTGGGCCCTCAGGTAATATCTGCAGGTTACCTATCCCACCACCTGCTGACCAGGCATCAGAACTAGGGTTAAAATGGCAAAGCATGCCAAGAGGATCCAGAACAACTTAGGAAACCAAGAAGCTCCTAAGGTAAACTTCGTGAACTCTCTCCTATTAGTGGATAGTTTGTGGGTCTCATAAATAAGCATTAAACTCTTTGCTGAAAAATACCCCATAAACTTCCTGGCAGAGAAATGGGCAGATATTCTACAGCAGGTACATCCTGGCCGCTACGGAATTAATAATTACAGCTTCCGATCTGGATACACAGAGTCAAGGGGAATGAAATAAATCTCCTTTTCCCACCTGTATTAGTTATCTATTACTCTGTGGCAAATTACCCCCAAACTTGGTGGCTTAAAATAACATTTATCATCCCTCAGTTTCTGAGCTAGGAGTTCAGGTGCAGCTTAGCTGGGTCCCCTATCTCCAGGTCTCTCATAAGGCTGCAAGCATCTCAAAGCTCAACTAGCGAGGGATCCAGTTCCTAGCTCAGGTGTTGGCAGGATTCAGTTTCCCAGGAGCTGCTGGTTCGTGCCATATAGTCCTTTCCACAGAGCATCTCCCAAGATGGCAGCCTGCTTCTCTAGTGTGAGGAATCCTGGAGAGGACCGTGAGCCTTCCTGAAAGTCAGGATGTCCCTTTAGAGCCAAAACTTACAAGGCATCCTCTATTCCAGGGACTCCAACATTTTCCTGATTAAGGACCACTTTTAATTTCCGCAAAGTTCTATAAAAGACCAAAAGGTGTGGGGGCTGTGGAGGGAACAGAGCATGCCTCCGGAAGGTCCCCCCACCTCTGCCCTCCCCTACCTCTTGGGAGTTCCCGTAAGCCTTGAGGCGGTGGCTCGCAACGCTGCAAAACCGTCCAGAGGGCAATTGTGGAACCTGCTCTCCTCTGCAGACGGAAAGGACGGTCATTATTCCAAACGGCTGGTTTGGGCAAAATTGCCTTTGGGCCAAATTTCTACAGGAGGAAATCAACCCATTGACTTAGAACAAAGTCTTAGGCAAAGCAGAAACATCCCGTGGGACTAAAGAAGTTCAGGTGTCAGACATTAAAATTATGGTTGGTTTCTGTGCATCTCATTAAGCGAGAAAAAAATAGAAATGTCCTTAAATGGACCAGAGGGGAGTCATAAGGTTGACTCCGAGGGCTGAGTGATCTGAACTTAGAGACAAGCTTGAAGAGAAAATCTATACTGGCCAGGACTAGGTTAATGGAAAATTTAATTGAAGCGAATGAAATGCTCAGCCTCATAGGTGGTGTGGCCTGGTGCCCTTTGAACCAGGAAGGCTGGGACAGCAGGCTACAGAGGGCCCTAAGGGAAAACACAACGAGCTTATCTGAGCAAGAACAAGGGGCGGGACTGAGCCTGAGAAAAGAAAATCTGTAAACCTCCACCAGAGTGAAAGCCACGTGAGAGGCTGCAAGAGGGCAGAGAGGAAATCTCCTGGTTTCTGCCCCCAGAGTCCCTTAGAGGTCCCGCCTGCCTCCCGCAGCACTGAGCACGTGCTGGGCACCAGCAGTGCTGGAGAAGAGCGTGCGTGAGGCTGCCTGGTGGCAGAGACACAGCCACCCGAGGTAGGATGCAATGCCCCTGTGTCACCGTCTCTGAGCAGGGGAGGTGCAGATCACTAGGGCCCTGCTCTTGTTTCCTGGGGCCTTCTCCCTCCCGTCTTCCTCTTCCTGCTTCTCTCCTTGCAGGTCTCTCTCTGTATTCCAGAGCCGACTGGCTGTGCTCCTCAGGCGGGGGTACCTGGGGAAGCATCAGGGAATAGTTGTTCCACAGCTATTCGAGTGGTGGTGTTCTCGGCTGACTGTATGACCTCCTTTTCTAACCTGGGTTTCAGGACTGGGCATCAGCAGTGCTGCTGTCTCTTTAAGCAGCCAGGCCGTTCACACGTGGAGCCCTCTGGACACTGTTCCAGTGGTTTGACCCTCTCGCCAGCCTGGGCAGGGCTGTGTGACCTGCTGGGCCAGGCAGACCTGCTGTCAATGGATCCTGAGAAAGGCCATGGCTCCCAGCCCGGGGGAAGGTGGCAGGATGGTTGTGAAAGGCTCGCTCTGTGCGGCTGCTCCTTCAGTTGGGCGGTTATGACTGAAGTGGGGAGAGAAGGTGGGAGTGGAGGGTGAGTGTGAGCGTATGGGAGTATGAGAATGAGTGTGAGAATATGTGAGTATGGGTGTGTGTGAGACTGGGTGTGCATGTGAAGCATGTGAGTGTGTGTGAGAGTGAGTGTGTGTGTGAGAGAGGACGAGACAACTGTTTAGCACTGGGGAAGAGCAGTGTCCAGGGCTCTGGAATTCTGGGGTTATTCTTGCATGAATAGGTGTTATCCAAGAATAATTTTGCAGACGGTGGCATTGTTGATTTTCAGGGCTTCACTTGCTTAGAGAATCCAAGTAAAGTGCCAGTTTTGTTTCTTAATAAAATAAATGGTCCAAGTTCACTTAACAGTTAGGTCTTGTGTCCGAAATGACAAGGGGTCAACACCAGCCTGAACCAAAACTCCTTCTGGAGTGTCTACAGCTTGATACCCACGGCCTCCTTTTTCCTCTCGGCTGTTCTGGCTGCTTGGGGACCTTCTCTTTCTCTCTATGGCTCTTGGCTTTCTTCTTCCTGTCCCTCAGCCTCTTCCTGCTTCTCTCTGGAGGTTCTCCGCATTCCAGGTGCTCATGCCTGACCCTCCAGAGCTGCAGCAGGAATGGGTTGCACCAGGTGGGCTGGAAGGCTTTGCAGAGGCCTCTGCAGGGGTGAGGGAGGAGGGAGCAGCCCACATGCTCCTGACCCTGGAGTTTGTTCCCCAACAGGGAGCCTTAGACACGGTTCAGATTTGGAAGCAAACAGGTGTCCCATGAAGACTGAGTGGGTTTGAACTCTTCTAGTGTGTTCTTTGGCCTCACTAATGGACAGGCTTTATACACAGCGGCTCGGGAAACCATAGTTCACAAACATTAGCATTGGGGAAACAAAAATGTCAGGCTCTCCTGAAAGTTCCCAAGGCATGAAACTCTGAAGACGTGGCAGGCTGCTTTGAATGTGCCATTTGTGCCCGTGCCCTTCTCTTTAAGCACGCTCGCGTGATCATACAAAAGCAGATGATTGATTCCTTTTTTTGAAGGAAAGATGTAATGATTCACGAGGGGCATCCTTGGTCTCTTGGACAGAGGCAGGGGATTTTAGAAAGGAAGTGCATAACCTGTTTCTTGTTTACCCCCCTTGGCTGAGCTGGTGACCCCACAGAGGTTAAATGGCCTTGAGTAGAGGCTGGGCTGGGTCCTCCTGGTTTTCTTTTGTTTTTTTTTTGAAGATTTTATTTTTTTCCTTTTTCTCCCCAAAGCCCCCTGGTACATACTCATATATTCTTCATTGTGGGCCCTTCTAGTTGTGGCATGTGGGACGCTGCCTCAGCGTGGTTTGATGAGCAATGCCATGTCTGTGCCCAGGATTCGAACCAATGAAACACTGGGCTGCCTGGAGCAGAGCGCTCGAACTTAACCACTCGGCCATGGGGCCAGGCCCCAAGGGTCCTCGTGTTTAATGAGAGGTGCCAGGTGATGAGACAGCTCATCTCAGAGGAGAGGGATTTTCCAAGAACCCAGGAGAAAAGGGCCATGAACGTCTTAAGCAGTCAGCCCTGTGGTTCCCTGCAAGCCTGTGTGCAGGATCCGTGCAGGGCCCTTGTGCCGGACCATCCCAGGTCTGCTGGCCCCATCTGGTGTTCACTCACCAGTCAGCCACAAAACCGCTTGAAAAGTGTAGTTCCCTCTCCAAGTACAGATTTGGTCCTTCTTTTTACCAACTTTGAATAGTGGGTTTAGGTAACAAACAATCCATGTGTCACACTTTATTAAATTCTTAAGCTACAGGGAGTTCTACATACCTACAATTCATCTGCCTGTATGTTGGATTACTTAATGGTTTTGAATGATATAAGGGGTATGCATGCAGCAGTCTTTTTTTTTTCTTGGTGAGAAAGATTTGCACCCTGAGCTAACATCCGTTGCCAATCCTCCTCTTTTTTTGGCTTGAGGAAGATTAGCCCTGAGCTAACATCTGTGCCAATCTTTCTCTACTTTGTATATGGGACACATCCACAGCATGGCTGATGAGTAGAGTAGGTCTGCGCCTGGGATCCAAACCCACGAACCCAGGCCACCGAAGCAGAGTGCGTGGAACTTTACTCAACCACGGGCCCAGCCCCAGCAGTCATTTTTTTAAACTGAAGCTAAAGGAATTGAGGTTAGATGCAAGGACAAACTTTCAGACAATGAGATTTGTAGCACAATGACATAACTGTGAGGGAGATTGTAAAATCTCTTTGAGGAAGCTTTTAAATAAGAGTCTCAGTTATTTACCTTATTTTCCTCTCTAGCTCCCATCCCGCCTGAAGACAGGGCGTGGGCCCAGCTCAATGCATCCCAATATTAATACCCCAAAAGTGTTTACGCAAGATATTCCTTTAAACAGATTCATTTCTTTTATCTTTAGCCTTTAGTCTTCTTAAGCAATGACAGCATATCAGTGAAATCAGAGTGTGGTGAGCTAATTATATTTTATTGATGCACACCAAATATAAGACTATAAAAATATAATGTTCATTTTTTGTCGTGTCTTCCAAAAAAGATAAATGTTCACGTCTTAACCTCGGGACCTGTGCGTGGCACCTTCTTTGGAAATAGGGTCTTTGCAGGTGTAATTGAGTTAAGATGAGATCATATTAGATTATGGGTCTTAATCCAGTGGCTGGTGTCCTTCTAAGAAGAGGGAAATTTGGACACAGACACAAACACACAGGGAGAACACCATGTGACAACAGGGGCAGAGATTGAGTGATGCGTCTACAGCGAAGGAATGCCAAAGATTGTCAGCTACCACCAGAAGCCAGGGAGAGGCAAGGAAGTGTCCTCCCCTGGAGTCTTCAGAGAGAGCGTGGCCCTGCCCACAACTTGGTTGCAGACTTCCAGCCTCTCGAACTATGAGAGAATACCTTTCTGTTGTTGTAAGCCATGAAGTTGGCAGTAATTTCTGCAGCCTTAGGAAACAAACACACTAAAGTACCGCCTAAACTCACCCCCCATCCCACCAGTGGGACACGAGTAACACTTGGGGAAATGCTGGGCTGGGTGCTCTGGGAAGGTCCTTCTCAGTCCTGTGGTTGAAAGATGATGGCCTTCCTTGTATCAGTCATTTTTACACTCAGGTATGATGTAAGTGTCAGCACCTCTATTTAAGAAGGTGAGAAAAGGCTGTTTTAATTGGGTTTGAGCAGATGCATCTCATCAATTCTGAACGGCACCCTGGTGTGTGCACCTGAACGTGCTGTTCACGCGCAAGCTCCCTGGGAGCTCCAGGCTGTGCAGAGCCACGGCTGAGCCTTGGTGATCTGTCTCCATGGCTGTCCACCCGGCTGACTTGGGAATCACCCGTGCATCCTTTGTTGGGTAGAGGCTGTTGCCTGATGCTCTCTCAAGTTGCTTTCACTTTCCGATGAATTCACTTGGCTCGTAGCCCAGAAGCTGGCTTTCATTACCTTTGATCTCACCCACGGTTGTCAGCAATTTTTAAACTAAGTCCATGATCCTTTGTTTCCCATATCCACATGTCGTCAAAGGAGAACGATCTTTCCCCTGCATCTGTATTTTCCAGCCACAGTGCAGGTTGGTGAATTACCTGCATTTTCTACCTTAGACGGTCAGGATTACCCAGATATATTTAATTTGGATTTAAAACATTGAATAAAAAGAATAAACGTTTTAGTTAAATCTTTTTTTTCACTGTTTATCATGCATTTACATGAAGAATTTATATTTGGTCCTTTAAATTTGAATTTTAATGATTTTAATGCATATTCTGTTTAACAGCTGCCTCACTGCTGACACTCGCCCAAATGTCTACTCAATAAATATTTATTGAGTGCCTTCTGTATGCCAGACACTGTGAGTAGCTTCCTCACGTATACCAAAGCACCTGCCCCTGGGAACGCAAAAAGGATTAGTATCCCAGGCTATGAGAACTTTCCAATAGAAGGACTATAAAGACAGCCCTACTGCTTAGTGGCTTAGAATGGTGCTGGCCCATAGTAGGTGCTCAAAAAATATTAGTTTTCCTCTTTCTCCCTCTATTCAGGAAGCAGCCTAGTATATAGCTCTGTAGTCTGGTCCTCTTTAGAATCTTCCCCGGGATGTCTTCTGACCCAGAGGGAAGAAATGCAGTAGAGGCCATGAGGCCAAGGTGCAGAGTTCCAGGTTCCTAAAGAATCTTGCTGCACTCCGTTGGCCACAAAGCATGAGCACAGTGCATGCATTCCCTTAGGCTGCTCAGCTTACTTGCGTCCTACTGGCCAAAGCAGGATTTGTCAGACTTGACTGGACAAAGCTCTAGAGAATGTGTTCACGCCTAACACTGGGCTTCTGCAATGACTTTTTTTAACAGCCTTATTCAGATATAACTCATATATCATACAATTTACCCATTTAAAGTGGACAATTCGATGATTTTTAGTATATTCACAGATACGTGCAACCATCACCACAATTCTAGAACATTTTCAACACCTCAAAAACCACACACCCTTTAGCTAACACCCTCTATCCTCCCAACCCCCATGCCCTAAGCAACCACTAATTTACTTTTTGTCTCTATAGATTTGCCTATCCTGGACAGTTCATATAAACAGAATCACTTAATACGTGGTCTTTCTAGTCTTTCTAGTCTTTCTAGCTCTACTAGTCTTTCATGACTAGCTTCTTTCACTTAGCATAATATTTGAAGGCTCATTCATGCTGTAGCAGTATAAGTACTTTATTTCTTTTCATGCCTGAATAATATTCCACTGTATGGATATACCATATTTTCTTTATCCACTCTTCAGTTGGTAGACATTTGGGTTGTTTCCACCTTTTGGCTATTATGAATAATGCTTCTGTAAACACTCATGTACAAATTTTTGTGTGGACATATGTTTTCATTTCTCCTGGGTATAACCTAGGAGTGAAATTGCTGGGTCATATGGTAACTTCACTTTTAACAATTTGAGGAAGAGCCAGACTGTTCTCCAAAGAGGGTGCACCATTTTACATTTCAACCAGGAGTGTGTGAATATTCCGATTTCTCTACAGCATCACTAACATTTTTTATTATGTGACTTTTTGATTATAACCATCCTAATGAGTGTGAAGTGATATCTTATTGTGGTTTTGATTTGCATTTCCCAGAGACTAATGATGTGGAACATGTTTTCATGTGCTTATTGGCCATTTGTATATCTTCTTTGGAGAAAGGTCCATTCATGTTCTTTGCCCATTTTTAAGTTGGATCATCTTTTTATTGTTGAGTTGCTCTGGATACAAGTCCCTTATTAGATATATAATCTGAAAGTATTTTCTCCCATTCTGTGGATTATCTTTTCACTTTCTTAATGGTATCTTTCAAAGCACAAAAGTGCTAAATTTTGATAAAGCCAATTTACCTATTTTTTCTTTTGTTGCTCATGCTTTTGGTGTCAAACACAAGAATACCTTGCAAAATCCAAATCATGAAGGTTTACCACTATGTTTTATAAGTTTTGCTCTTACATTTAGGTCTTTGATCCCTTTTGAGTTAATTTTTTGTGTATGGTGTGAAGTAAAGGTCAAACTTCATTGTTTTGCGTGTGGTTATCCACTTGTTCCAGAACAAGTTGTTGAAAAGACTATTCCTTTCCCCATTGAATGATCTTGGCACCTTTGTTGAAAATCAGTTGAACATAGACACATGGGTTTATTTCTGGACTCTCAATTCTATTCCACTGATCTATATGTCTATCTTTATGTCAGTACCACACTGTCTTTGTTACCATTGCTTTGTAGTAAACTCTGAAATTGGGAAGTGTAAATCCTCTGCTTTGTTCTTCTTTCCTCGTGGTTGTTTTGGCTGTTCTTGGTCCCTTGAAGTCCATATGAGTTTTAGAATCAGCTTGTCAATTTCTACAAAGAAGTCAGCTGAGATTCTGACAAGAATTACATTGAGTCTGTAGATTAATTTAGGGAATATTGCCATCTTAACAATAATTAAGTCTTCTGATTCATGAACGTGGGATTTTTTTCCCCCGTTTATTTAGATCTTCTTTAATTTCTTTCAACAATGTTTTGTGGTTATTAGAATATATTTTACACTTCTTTTGTTAAATTTATTCCTTAGTATTTTATTCTTTTTAATGCTATTGTAAATGTAATTTTCTTAGTTTCATTTTCAGCTTGTTTAATCTGAAATACAATTGATATTTGCATATTCATTTTGTGTGCTGCAACCTTGCCGAACTCGTTTATTTGTTCCAATAGTGTTTTAGTGGATTCTTTAGGATTTTCTACATACAAAGATAGTTTTACTTCTTCCTTCTCAATCTAGGAGCCTTTTCTTTCTTTTTCTTACTTGGCTGGAAGTTCCAGTAAAATGTTAAATAGAAGTGGTGAGAATAAGCCATCCTTGTCTTGTTCCCTATCTTAGGAGGAAAAGCATCCAGTCTTTCACCACTAACTACGAGGTTAGCTGCAGGTTTTTTGCAGATTCCCTTTCTCAGGTTGAGGAACTTCCCTTCTACTCATAATGTGTTGTGTTTTTTTTTCAGGAAAGGATGTTGGATTTTGTCAAATGCTTTTTCTGCATCTATTGAGATAATTTACCATCTTTGTTTTTTATTCTATCAATTTGGTGTATTACATTAATCGATTTTTAAATGTTAGACCAACCTTGCATTCCTGGGATAAATCCTACTTGGTCGTGGTGTATAAATCATGTTATATGTTACTGGATTCAGTTTGCTGGTATTTTGTTGAGGATTTTTGCATGCATATTCATAAGAGATATTAATGTGTAGTTTTCCTTTTTTGCAGTGTCTTTTCCTGATTTTGGTATCAAGGTGATAGCAGCCTTATAGAATGAGTTGGGAAGGATTCCCTCCTTGTATTAGTTTGCTTGGCTACCATAACAGAATACCACAGACCAGGTGACTTAAACAACAGAAATTTGTTTTCTCACAGTTCTGGAGGCCAGAAGTATAAGATCAAGGTGCTGTCAGGGTTGGTTTCTGGTGAGACCTCTCTTCCTGGCTTGTGGACAGCCACTTTCTCACTGTGTTCTCACGTGGCCTCTTCTCTGTGCATGTATGTGGTGGAGAGAGCAAGAGCACTCTTGTGTCTCTTCCTCTTCTTCTCAGTACTGTCTACCTAACCAGTCCTATCCGGTTAAGGTCCTACCCTTAAGACCTCATTTATAGACCCTATCTCCAAACATAGTCATACTGGAGATTAGGGCTTCAACATTTGAATTCTGGGGAACAAAATTCAGTCCATAACCCTTGTCTTCTATTTTTTGGAAGAGTTTTAAGAATTGGTTTTAATTTTTCTTTAAATGCTTGGTAGAATTCATTCATGAAGCCATCTGGCCGGGGATTTCTTTGTGAGCAGTTTTTTAAATTACTAATCCATTTTCTGTACTTGTTATAAGTCTACTCAGATTGTCCATTTCTTTCTGAGTCAGTTTTGGCAGTTTGTCCATTTCTTCTAAGTTACCTAATTTATTGGCATATGATTGTTCGTAGTATTCCTTAATAATCCATTTTATTTCTGTAAGATTAGTAATAATGTCATCTCTTTCATTTCTGATTCTAGTAATTTGAGTCTTCTCTTTTTTTGCTTGGCCATTGTAGCTAAAAGTTTGTCAATTTTGTTGATATTTTCAAAGAACCAGCTTTTGCTTTCATTGATTTTCTCTATTGATTTTTTAGTCCCTGTTTAATTAATATCTGCTCTAATCTTTAATATTTCCTTCCTTCTGCTTGTTTTAGGTTGAGTTTGCTCTTTATTCTCCAGTATCTTAATGTGGAACATTAGGTTGTTAATTTGAGATCGTTCTTATTTTTAAATATGAGTATTTACAGCTATAAATTTTTCTCTACGCACTGCTTTTGCTGCATCCCATATGTAATGGCTTTTATTTCCAGGCAAGCTCCATATGCATCCCCATCTGTGAGAAGCCTTGCTAGCCCCTCTAATAAAATCAAGTCTTAATCTTTCAATATCTATATTATGGGAGGAATCCATACATGAAGAAGATATCTGGATCTTGTGGCCTCAATTTTGTTTCCTGATTGCTAACCATGGAGGATCTATTGGTTTTTGTTACTCTAGTACATTTTCTTGAGGGATATCAAGATCTGCTTTTGGTCATGCCTAGTATATAGATGATTATTGATGGGAGTAGGCAGATATGATCTTGTCTGGAGTGGGAGGGACTGGAGAGAAGGAATTACTACAATATTTTCCTTCCTCTTTCTATCCCCATAATTTCTCTAGACTTTGTCCTTAAAAATAAAACAAAACACTCCACACCATTTGGCCACAGGTATAGTTACAGACAAAGTTCAACAGGCTGTAAGACTGAGCTTTAAAAGTGTAGAAAGTCCTGATTTACTTGGTGGAAGCTGATGATGTGGTTGACAGACTCTTCAGGTCCTCTATTCCCACTACAGTTTAGATTGGCTCTTTATCTCTCATCTGCAGGGTTTGGGGAGGGGCATGGGGCTGTGCAGATCAGCGTTTGTGTCCCCAGTTTATTAGTGCTGGTGGAAGGTTAGTGCCATCATGGGTATTGGGACTAATAGTGTGGGGGAGGAAGCACCATCACACCTTATCACCACCCAGGCCAAAGATCCTTCTCCTAACTCTGGGACACTGGGACTCCTGCTGGATCTCTCCCAGGAATCCCAGGCCAGGTGAGGGAGGCAGTGGTGGTGGGCAAGAGAAGAGGGAGCAGGGAGACTCAGACAAGCTGGCAGAGACTGTCAGAGGGGCAGAGCCATGGAAGGAGAAAGACCTTTGTTTGAATTTTATTTCCAAGTCATCAATAACCAAGACAATCACTTTTCCTCTGAACACAGAGGAGCTCCTCTCCCAATCCCTACATAATATGCTTAATTGGTGAGGCAGGTGTCTCAGCCTGCTGAGAGGTAAGCTATTTGGGATTGTGCCATGGGGTCCATTCCTCCTCCCCACAGATAGTGGCACCTGTGCTGCTGGGGAAAAGTTTGCCAAGACTGAGCGCCAGGTGGCGTCTTGAACTGCTCTCTGATCTCTGTTTCTCTGTCCTGCCTTCTTGCTTAGCAAAAACAGTCAACACTGACGAGTGCCTGGTGAACCCTGTGAGCATGAACCGCTACAGCGTGGACCCCTCCACCTCCGCCTTTAGCCACAGGGGCTCCTTGCCCACCTCCTCCTCGCTGTACTGCAAGAGACAGAACTCTGGAGAAGGCCACCTTGGGGGCCCAGCCACCACCACTGGTGGTCCTCGTACCAGCCCCATGTCCTCTGGAGGCCCCTCAGCACCTGGGCTGAGGCCCCCAGGCTCCAGCCCCAAGAGAAACGGGACCTCTTTAGAAGGAAACAGATGCGGTAATGTAATGCATGCGCTCGCTTCCCCATGACTTAACCTCCCCTCCCTGCTGGCTTCCCCGTGACTTAACCTCCCCTGCCCTCCCCTGGGACCACCGCATGTGGAGGGGGCCGGGGGGGGGGGGGGGCTGTGGCTGTTAGAACATGGGAACACTGAGAAATTAGAAGTTTCCACAAGCTCCTTCATGGAATTTTGTTGTTCTTGAAGGCAGCTGACTTCAACTTTTGACCAGAAGCAAAGAAAATGGTGAGTTACACTAGGCTAGGCTTTAGGAATAAGCAGACTCCAAAACATACAGTGGCTCAAATGCCACTGAAGTTTATTTTTTGTTCAAGAGTCAAGGTGGGTGTTCTTAGTTAGTCCCAGTGCAGGGACCCAGGCTCTGTCCATTTTGTGGCTCTGCTATCCCCTACGGCCTCCGTGCCCCAGGCATCTAGCAGGTAGAAAGAGAGCGAGTGAGTGCAGAAGGCATGTGTGCTGCCCTGGAGCCTGGAGGTGATGCACGTCATGCCCGCTCCCATTTCATCAGCAAGAACTGCCCATTCTGCCACACTTAACTCTAAGGGGTTCTGAGAGGTGTAGGCCAGCTCTGTGACAGGAAAACGGAGACCAGATGTCGGTGAAGAGTTTTCTCTTGCAGAGTAGGTGACAGTCGCAGGATACAAATTCTGGGCAGAACCAGAGTTAAGCAAAATTCCCACAACGCTGATTGTAATGCCACTGTCTCACCCATTAAAGATATGTTGAGGGATCCGATGTATGAAAGTGATGCCATTCTAGGGATGGCTTGGCGTCCATTCTAATTTATGTTTTTTCAAAGAATCACTTTCGGGGCCAGCCCCATGGCATAGTGGTGAAGTCTGGCATGCTCTGCTTCAGCCGCCTGGGGTGTACGGGTTCAGATCCTGGGCACAGACAGACACACCACTCATCAAGCCATGCTGTGGTGGCATCCCACATACAAAATAAAGGACGATTGGCACAGATGTTAGCTCAGGGCTCATCTTCCTCAAGCAAAAACAGAGGAAGATCGGCAACAGATGTTAGGTCAGTGCAAATCTTCCTACAAAAAAAATCATTTTCAAGCTTCAGTATTTTGTTAATGAATAGAAGCTGTGGAGCATGGTGGATGATCACATGGACTATGGAGCCAGATGGCCTGGGCTGGGATCCTGGAACTGCCACTTCCTGCCTGTGTGACCTTTTGTAAGCCTGAACTTCTCTGTGCCTCAGTTTCCTCACCTGTAAAATTGGAATAATAGCAATAGCACTGACCTCACAGGTTTGTTGGGAGGCTGAAAGGTGTTCCTATGCGTATTTAATAGAAGGCCTAGGACACAGTAAGAGCTCAATGAATGTTAGCAGTCATAGGTCACGTGAACACACCCCTCAACAGATCACAGCCCATCAACTCCGTACCTGAGAACTGCAGAAGAAAGGAGGCCCTAGGCCAAGGAGTCAAGGAGTCTTCATCTTACCCCTCCACAGCCTGCCAGTGGCCTGGCTGTTTTCTTTGGCAGGCCACATTTCTGTTCTGAGTCTCGGATCTCTCTACCAGTAGCCCTGACAGGCTGCAGCGATGAGCTATTGTGTATGATCCAAGATCTCCCACACGCTCCCCAGAAGAGCCTCACCCATCCCAGACCAGCCTCTGCTGGCTGCGACTGGAGAGGTGAGCAGGAGCCCCTTGAAAGGCGGGCAGTTCTTAGAGGGCAGGGCACAGATTCCCTCTGGCATGGGGGCTCTTGCCAAGTGTACAGATGCCCTGCAGACCACTCCCCAATGTTGTCACCCAGGACCATTGGCCAGGAGGAAGATGTGAGTGGGCAGAGCCCATTTTCCAGAGGGGAGAGACATTGTTCCATATGATTTCTAAGAACAAGAGAAAGGAACAAGATCTGGCACAAACCAACATCTTAAAGTAAATGGGGGTCAGCATTTATTTCCTAGGTTTATCGCCAAAGTTAGCATAATTTCTGGCATATAGTAGGTGTTCAATAAACGCTCATTATCTCTGTGCCCCTCCACCCCACTCCACAGTGCCCAGTGTCCTCATGTTGCCCCTGGTTGTCAAAACTCTCATCCTCACGTCCCATTGCCCTTTACATGTCTCTTTCTCTCAACCTCCTCTCCTCAGCCCAATTCCCATTTGCTCAGGGTGGTGATCACAGGACACCACACTGATGCAGTTGACTCACAATCCTAAGAGTGTTGTCATTTTTCAAAAAGGAGATATTTACTCACCGTCCCTGTGTCTTAAGTGTAGGGTTTCAAGCAGTAGGAGGAAGACACAATTTGGGTGGAGAGGACATCTATCACTTGCTGAAGAATTGTCTTTTCCATCCCAGTCCATCTGGTGCCCCTGGATGAGGGGGAAACCAGGACCTTCAAAGGTGTCTCAAGGTCACTCCCCTCCCCAGTCCTTCCTGCCTCCTTCCAGTGAAGCCCTGGGATGCCCTCCCATCCCAGATTCAGCAACCCTCCTGTCCCTCATTTTCATTTTCTCCCCAGCCCTTTGTTCTCTTATTTAGAATTAGACCCTGTTCAACTGTCTGAGTAATCTGTCCAATGGGAGGCCCAGACCCTCACTGGGAACCAGTTCTGAGAAAACCCTCTCTGGCAGAGCCCTGGTTGCACCCCAGAAGAGCCCCACTAGCTGAGGACTTCTGCCTCTCAGGATCTGGGGTGAGATAGAGAAACGGAGCCCGCCAGTGCCTGCTGCCTTCCACTCTAAGCAAACCCCTAACTGTATCCTGAATGCTGATTATCTCTTTACAGATTAGAAACATTAGTGAGAACTTTGCCTGACACCCTGAAAATGAGAGTTGTTCATAACCAGTAGGACCCCACAGGGCTGTGGGACGTTCAGAATCACACAGCCACTCAGTCTTCTTGGAATAAAGCTGCTGAGGGATGTAACAGTGGAAGTTCATTGCTGAGCCTTTGTGATACACTGAAGAAGAATGAAGCTATTCCCCCTTCATAGGTGCATTGACTCCTTAATGCTCCAAAGATTCCTTTTAACCAGTCAGGGCCCTCTTCAGGGTGCTCAGCAGAACCACAGATACTGGAGAGAGCCAGCCAACCAGGCACATTCTCAGCATCAAGATGGCAGAAGAGGGTGGGGAGAATAAGAGGACAGAGGGCAGTGCTGGCATCATTTTCCACTTCTGCTTACATCTCATTGGCCGAAATTTAGTCACATGGCCACTAGCTGCAAGGGAAGCTGGAAAATATGGTTTCAGTTCTAACCAACCATGATCCCAGCTGGAAATCAGGAATTCTACTACAAAGGAAGAAGTGGACAAAAGATATTGGGGAGACCACTGGCAGGCTCAACCACTCCTCCTCATTAGAAAGTTTCATTCCCTCCTGTTTCCTCCCATGGCACTTGTTTCCTCATCTCTAGTGCATCCTCTCTCCTAGGCCATTGCAGGAGCCGGACTCTCAGCTACATGAGGTCTGTTGCTCACGTTTGAATCCTCTACAGCCCCAGAAAAGGGGCCTGCTTGTTTGAGGCATATACCAAATAGCTATTTATTAAGCACCTACTATGGGCCAGACATTTTCCACACATTATTTATGACATAATATGAGTTATACTTTACAATTTATTATTATAGTAGGTGTATATTATTACAGGGGGTATTATTATATTCAATTTACAGATAAAGAAAGTGAAGATCAAGAGAAGGTCAGTCAAGTATTCGTCCAGGATTTGACTTCAATTGCCCCAAAAGCTTGTGTCTTTCAAAACTACCCCAGGGATTTTCAAACTATGCTCAGTGGGCTTTGAGGGGCCCCTCTGCAGTTCTAGGAGACGGGGAAGAGGGGATGGGAGCAGACAGGACCCCAACGCCCCACCCTCTTTAAGCAGGGCCTCTTCACGTTTGCAGGGTGGGGTTCTCTGTCTGCTTTGCCTGAACAAAGTTTGCACAGTTAAATACATTTGGAAGTCGTGGAGATAAACCACGCTGAACTGAGCGGCAGTATATTAGAGTAGGAGAGAAAATCACTGGCCTCCTTACCCATTTGTCACCTGGCTGCCAGTCAGGGTGCCTGCTGTGGACCCTCTGGAGGGCTATTAAGTTTTCCTTCCGCCCAAAGAAGTGCTCAGTATTGCTCTGAAATTGCATCCCAAGTGAAAGCAGTTGGTATTAAGAAACCATACCTCTTTAAGAGGGTTTGACCCAAGTCATAAACCCTGGAAGGAACCTAGAAATGGATTTTCCCCCACGGTGCTAATCAAAATAGTTTAAAACCACAGAAGCCAGAAAGCTGCATGAGGCTGCAGGAAGGAGGGGCGGTGTCGGTGACATGACAAACTTCTCAGCCTTCTCTTCTGTGAATGCTTACCCTGGCCTCCTGCTGTCTTGATGTGTTGTACCTGCTGCCTCAGCCAGTGGAGTCTGAAGGGATGTATTCACAGGACACATTTCCCTGGTTTTTGCTGATACTCAGGTGAAAATTCGAGAGCTCTTCCCTGTCTCTCATTCAAGATATAATCACCTAGAGCTATAAAGAGGTTTTGGATAGCAAAAGCTTCCTGATTTTTGCATTTAACAGGATGTGCTGTAGAATTCCCAACCACAACCAGGTCCAAGCTTCAGAATCAAGATACAAAGTAAATCTGACATTGTCGTTGCCACCCAAGTGTTTCCCATGGGTTGGACTTTGCTTCTATAGGGTATGGCATTGGGTGATGGATAGTCTTCTTAGCCAGAAAAAGAAGAATGGAGACAGTGCTGTCTGTGAGGCAGGTGGAATGAAAAGGTGTGGCAAGGGTTTCTTTATGCTGGGGAAAGAAAATAGGTTGAGCAGGGATGCTGGGGGAAATCATGTTGGGAGATTGGGGTCCATGTCATGTATATTGGGCTTTAGTCTGTGGAAACCAGACATTTCTGAACAGGGAAGTGAGCTGATGGCCACAGGATATAGGAAGATAAATGTATTGGTGATTATGGAATGACGTATGATAAGAAGAAGAAGAATAGCAACCACCTTTTGATTAATTCTTACTGTTTAATGTTTCACATGATTCCATTTAATCCTCCCAACATGGTAGGTGTTTGACAGGTGAGGCAACTAAGATTCAGAGAGATTTGGGTCAGTCCGTGCCAGCAGATACCTACTGAGCACAATATGCTAGGGGCTCGTCTCAGGTCTAAGGATGGAGCTGTGAGCAAGAGAGGTGTGGGCCCTGTTCTCTCACAGTGTGTAATTCCAAAGAGACGAACGTTAATAACAAATGATATTGCACAAACTTACAACCATGACTATTGCTCCAAAGGAAAAGAATGGATGCCTTGAGAGAATCAGATCTGAGAACCCCTCCCTCAAGGAGGGAGTCACTGAGCCTACTCTGACAAGTCAGGAAAGGCTTCCCAGAGAAGTGACAGTGGCGCCACCTGGAAGGCGAAGCTCAGCAGGCGCAGTGGGGAAAGGGGTGGCTGGAGGCTTCCTGGCAGAGGTCAGATTGCCTGCCCAGAATTCACAGTGTCTCTGGTGGCAGAGAAGGAATCCAGCCCAGCCTGGCCTCATTTCAAGCCTGTGGTCTCTCCTTGTCTCTAAAGACATCCTTTCTTCTGATGCAGGCATGTCAGCTTTGAAGGAATAAAAGAAAAACCTGAATAAAATCTAAGGATTGGTCAGGCTCTCTTCTATCTCCCATCTCTCTCACCTCTTAGTGTCTTGAAAATTATTGGACTAGAAATAATGAAAAACACACTGTTTCAAACTATCTGATGTTGCCCAGATTGTGGGCAAGCCTGGGCACCTCACACACTCTATATGGCCTTGTTTCTAGGATGGATACATCCTGCAGGGACCAGGTCGCTTAGAGGAGCTGAGAACAGATCTACCCTCCCCTTGCCTTCACGCCCATTCCCTCCCAACGCAGCTCCAGCTGCCAGAGAGGCTGAGAGGGCGAGGGACTTACAGTTGGCCTGATGAAGGACACGGAGGGGTCACTCTTGGAGGCTGACGGGCTTCCCTTCTAGATGCCAATTGTCAGGCTCCAGCCCAAAGCCACATAGTCACTTGATTCCTTCAATACTCCTGAGAAACAAGACAAAGAAACCGAGGCCCAAAGAGCATGATCAGGGCCCAGAAGGGGCTAGAAGCCTGGCTGTTGGCTTTTTGTTCAGTGTGCTTTGCACACGGACTCAGTGTGAGAAGGTAACTCCTTTCGTGTTGCACAGGACAGCCTGTGGTGTGAAGGGACCGTCCAGCATCACAGGCGGGAGGGCGGGACCTTAGCGACCCCTCCCAACTGCCTTATTTCACGCTGGAGAAGCACAAAGATGCTCACATAGCTGGTGGCAGGGAGGGATTTCTGACTCCCAGCTCATTGCTCACTCCATTCTTCCACACAACTCTGCTGTTAGCTAAAAAGTTGTCTCTGAATTACAAACGAGCAAAGGAAATTATGTGTGTGCTTGTGGGTGTATGTGAGACCAAGACAGACTCACGGAGGGCAGTACGAGTACCTGTGCTGTGAAGTTGACCCAGATTGCTTTAAACAGAGTCATAGTCATCCTATTCTTGATGAATGTGAGTTCAGCTTTAGAAACAACAACCACTCTCTTTAATTACACATCCATTCACAACTGGGTGTCACTTTTCACATGTCTCTGGCAGCCCGGTGAACACATATGACCATACACAAAGTTCTCCATGCTCGAGAATACCGCCTTCCCAGAAGGGCGTTGGGCGAGCGCTTTGCATGCTCTGTTCCTTTAGGAGCAACATTTTTTCACATCCATCATGTCTTACCGCTGTCCAGTCACATCTGCCTGGCCTGGTGGTGTCAGAAGGTGTCTTCCTGACACCTTCACAGCAGCTGGAGGGGGCCAGTGTCTTTATTATCTTTGTGAGCACAGACCACTGCAAAGGCTTTACAAACCTGCCACTGGAAAGTCTCATTTCTAGAGCGAGTTTACGTGCTTTGGATCTTGAGCCACTATGGAGGCGTGGCAGGCTCCCTGCAGCTCTCTGTCTTGTATGACTAAAGGACCCCCTCAGAGAGGTTCTTGAGCCGAGCCCGGCTGCTGCTGCTCCGTCCTGGAAAAGTGAAAAATGCCCAGAGCAAGCACCAGGCATCAGGAGCGAAGCCACTTTCCCGACTGGGCTGTCTCCCTCCGCAGCCATCACCCGGAGAGCTCCTGCATAAAGACACAGCAGCCCCCTTGCTCAGCCCCAAAATGATTGTGGCTGATGGGAAAGTACTTCTTTGACCTGGCTGGAGGGAACTTGGACTCCCGTGGGTGGTGCTGCGAATCGGTCTGGTATTCTTCCTTCCAATCAAACACAGGAAATTAGATTTGACCTCTGCTCTGATCACTCTAAAATCATTCTAGTACTGAAGACTTCCAGCCCTTGTAATCAGAGCATCTATTATCACCCTGATTAACGCCGACGCTCCGATGGAGTGGAATCCAAAGGCGAACGCGATTCCCGTGACTCCTCGTCCGCACGTTGAGGGCAGATGTCTTCAAATGCAGTGAAATCATCTCTAATGGGCGTGCATCAGCATTCAGCTGGCCACAGGGTGCCCTAACAGTTTCCCAGCAAAATGCCCCATGCCAAACCACCCCAGGGGACCCCTCCAGGTCCAACAAGGAAGAGGCAGGGAAAATCGCAAAGTAAATCCGATTCTCGACCAAACCATTATGTATGTAGGACAGACTCAGAAATGCAAGGCTGTGCTTTTCTCAGCACCAATGGAGAACTGTGCAATTCTCAAGCACATTGAAAAAAAGGAAAACAGAGATGGCAGAAAACTGCTGCACCCTGAGACTAGAAGGGAAAAGGAAGTGACGGCTTCTCAACTTCCACCTCAGAATTATTCCGGAGGGAAGCTGCCTCGGTGCTCAGAGCCTTGGCTTTTTCTGGCCTGAAAATGGGATTAAGAATTATCCATACATAAGTTATTTGTACTGTTTCTGCAAAGCATATTGATTCATTTAGCATTTATCGAACTCATATTTACAAACGTATTTACTTAGAGCCATGGAGGAGCCAATGATTATAACCCTTGTGATGAGAGGATCTCATTTTTCGCCACTTTGCCCAGTACACTGTACAGAGAGATGCTCAGTAGATGTTCGTGGAATGAATGAGAGGCAGACGAAAATGATCGTGGTGAGTCCATTCCGACTCCTAGCGACCCTGTGCACAGCAGAACAGAACCCTGCCTGGTCTTTTTTTGCCATCCTCTCACCTTTCTGTCACTGTATTAGACAGTGCTCAGCTGCTATTCGTAAAATCCTCAAGAAATTGAAATCCAGCTGGAGGTTGCAGACAAGTACATGCATAATTGTAATATGTGGAACATAGGAAGCATCTTAAAGGAAGAACAAAGATTTGGGGGTTTAAGGTAGAGGAAGGTGGCATCCAGATGGCAGGACACAGAAATGCTGCCTGTGAAGGGGTCTACCTGGGCTTTCACAGCCAGTGGAACCTCTGTGGAAAGGAGGAAGGGTAAACGCCTTCTAGGGAGAGGCACAGCTAAAGGAAGAGAGCCAGCCCTGGTGGTCCAGTGGTTAAGATTCAGTGCTCAGGTCACAACCAGTGTGCCCAGATCGGGCTGTGCAGCAGGGCAGGGGAGGCAGGCAGGGTGCCAGGTGCCTCCTTCCCTCTGTGGAGCACCTGATGCAGGTCAGCCATAGGGCCAGGCCCATTTCCGTCCTCACACCTGCCCTTCCAGGTGGAGAGCATTGCCATTTTACAGCTAATGAGCTGAGTCATGGCCAAATCGCTAGCAAAGGGCAGCTTCAGGGTTTGTCTCAAAGCCCTTCGGCTCCATGTAGGAAGGAAAAAGGGTCCTTGACATTGAGCTATGGACTCATTGCACAGGCAGGGGGCATCCACGAGGAGCTGAGTGGAGGGAGAGCACGAGGCAGTGGCAGTTTTGCTCCAGAAGGAAAGGAGCCCAGGCAGGGAGACCCATTAGAAAACCACTGCGGGGCTTTGGGAGAGAGGTTCCCGGATTGGGGCAGGGCTGGAAACGAGGAGAGCGGTGTGAGAGGCATCCTTCCAAGAGCTTCAGAAGACTTGAATGTGAGGAGCGAATCAGGCGCAGGAGGTAGAGACATCACAGAGGTTTCAGAAACATGAGAGAGAGGAGGAGAAGCTGGTTCTGGGGAAAGAGGAGGAGTTAGTTTGGGACATAGAAAAAAACGTCACCTCTAAATATTGCCGGGCATCTGATTCATTACTCTCCTCCTCTCTCACTTGTCCGGCATCTTTTAATCTGCCGTGTGGGAAACGCTTTATGCCACAGTGCAACTCATGCACCAATCATTTCTCAAGGACAAGCTATGGATCAGGCACAGGATTAGGCCCTTTGCTGTCCAGTGGGGAGATTGGAGTAAGTGCTCTCCAGACCAGAGGCAGTGGAGGCGCTCGGTGTGTACCAGGGGTGGTGAGTGAGATGAGGGCTTCTTTCTGCACATGCGGAGCAGGGAATGGACCCCTCACAGACTGGGCATCCAAGGACGTGGCATCAGAGACCCAGATGGAGGACCAAAATGCACCTCAATTCTGCCGCGTCTTTATTGTCTCAGTGTAACGCCAGTGGAGGCAGAAAGGACTCGAAGTCATTTTGGCCTCATAACTCTAGAAAGACCCGTTTGGACATTCATCTTAGCAAGCTTTCTCTGGTCACCAAGTATCTGGTTATAGGAGACCCAGGACCCACTGAGACAGAACTAAGCAAAGGGGTCTTTAAAACTCTAGCGTGAATCAGAATTTCAGCTGTTGAGGGAGGTCCGTTTTCTAATGCTTCGTTCCCTGGGAGAGCAGAGAGCTTTTGCATAGATGGGGAGGGTCTGCCTCCAGGAGTGGCCTCCCGTGCTCCAGGCCCCTGACGAGAGTAGCCACTCACAGCCTTCCTCTGTCACAGGAGGTCACTCAGGCCACCATCTTGGACTTGAGGGCCAGGTGGGAGCAGGCAGCACCAGGTAGGCGCTGAGGCCCTTTTCCCAGTGTCTGATGGCTCCCCTCTCTGTCCTCACCCATCCAGCCTCAAGCCCTTCTCCAGACGGGCAGGACGCCAGGCAGCCGAGGAGCAGGAACCCCTCCACCTGGACCGTGGAGGACGTGGTCTGGTTCGTGAAAGACGCCGACCCACAGGCTCTGGGGCCTCACGTGGAGCTCTTCAGAAAGCATGTATGCGCTTGGTGGTGGGCCTGGCCCGGATGGGGCAGTAGGGGAGGGGAGGCATGGAAGGAGGGAGCTGCAGGCTGTGCAGGTGGGGTGGGGGTCTGAACCAAGTCCTGGGGCACACTCAAGGGAGGCCAGACGGAACCACAGGCTTCTCAGAGCAGAACGACCACTTACTTTTGTTTTTAAGGAACACTTGTTCCATCTTTTTCCTCATTTTGACCTTTATCAGGAGTGCCTGTTTTCCTGCACCTCCATCCGTCTGTCTGTGCCTTCAGCAAACATCTATAGCACACCTACAATATGCCAGGCAGACTGATAGTGCCTGTTCCTCAGCCATTGAAGCTTAAATGAGAAAATGCACATGAAGTGTTCAACATGGGGCCTGGCTAATAGAGAACCTTCAGTTAGCAGATATTCTTGTAATTATTTAGGAGAGTCTGCAATATACAAAGACGGTAAATGAAAAAAAAAAGTAGGAATTAATACCTTACCTGCCAAGCTTGCTATGTTGGTTTTCCATTGCTGCTATAACACGTTACCACAAACATAGGAGCTTAAAACAATACAAGCGTATGATCTTACAGGTCAATGGGTCAGAATCTGAGCGGGGGTCTCACTGGGCTAGGATCAAGGTGTCAGCAAGGCTGAGGAGACTCCAGGGAGAGCTCGTTTCCTTGCCTTTCCAGCATCTCAATCCACTCTTATTTCTCAGCTCCTATCCCCCTAGCCGCATTCTCAGAGCCAATAACACCAGGCAGAGTGCTTCTCAGGCTGCCAGCTCTTTGGGTCTTCTGGTTTTTTCTTCCACTTTTAAGGACCCTGTGGTCATATTGTCCTCCCTCCCTCCACCCAAGAATCCAGGATACTCTCCCTATTTTACAGTCAGCTGGTAGCAGCCTTAATTCTATCTGCAGTCGTAACTCCCCTTTGCCAGGTAACCTAACGTAGTCACAAGTTTCAGGCATTCGGATGTAGACATCTAGGGGGATGAGAGGGAGCATGATTCTGCCTGCCATAGGTACCATTATTTTTTTCCTTTCTCTCTCTCATTTTCTTTGGTGATTCTGTCATCGAAATCGTACGCTCAGATCTGGGGAGGATCCTCATCTAACCCGACCCTCACATTTTATTGGGGATGTATTTGACCCCGCCTAGCAGTGGGGCCTTGAGAGCAAGGACCACAGCATGGGTTATGCTTAGAGAGATCTGGGTGGAGGAGTCTGGCTCTCTTCCAGAGTGGTAGGAGACGCTGGAAGTGTAGGAGGTGGGGTGAAGAGAGACCATTAGGCAACGAGGCCCACAGGTGAGATTCACCCACTCTGCCATTTTGCCAAGGTCATGGAGAGTGCATGACAGAGTGGGTACTTCCTCAATGCTGGCTGGCTGGAGAGATGAAAGAGAGGGGCTGGGGACCCCTGCACAGTTACATGAGTCCCGTAACTATGCATCTTCTCCCTATCTGAGCAACCCCAAATTTCTACCCATTGTCCTTGGTAACCTGAAAATAGCAGTGTAGGGGGACAAGGAAACCCAGCCTTACTGGGTTCATGAATTCCACCTGCATTCTGGAGGGCTACCATTCTCAGAGACAAATGGGCGGAATACCAGGACCTCAAGGCACTGGCATTCCTTTAGTAGTTCTTTGTGCTGAGCCCTGGGATGAAGCAGGTGCATTATTTAGTTGTGCGTCACCTAGTACTATTGACAGGGCCAAAAACACGTGAAATCTCTCACAGCGTATAATTAGTAATTTGGTAGTCAGCTAAAGGTAGGTGGGCTTACCAAGAAAAGAAACAGATTAGAGTGATGGATGGAAGTGAGGGCCTTATACCAGCACCTGGAATGGAAAGGTAACCGCTCGTTTCAGGGTCTAATGGATGACACTTTATCTTAGTCAGTTCAGGCTGCTATAACAAAGTATCACAGACTGGCCAGCTTATGAACAACAGCAATTTATTTCTCAGTTTTGGAGGCTGGAATTCCACGATCAGGGTGCCAGCATGTTCTGCTTCTGGTGAGAGCCCTCTTCTGGGTTTTAGGTTGCCATGTTCTCATTGTATAAGGGGGCAAATCCCACTCACAAGGGCTCTACCCTCATGACCTAATTACCTCCCAAAGTCCCCACCTCCAAGTGCCATCACATTGGGGGTTAGGATTTCAACACATGAATTTGGGGGCAGGGGCACAAACGTTCGGTCCATCGACACTTCTGGCTCCTTCAGCTCTAGACTGGATGAGGAGATAAACATCATATGAGGGATATTGGGAACATGGCTGGGGTTATGTTTGGTCCCTTCAATCAGGAGAGAGCAGGAATAGGAAAGATCCAGCGTATCGAATGACCCCAGGGAGATCATGGGAAGAGGAGCACATAGCATTTGTTTGCTTTAATTTATTTTTTCAAGAAGCTCTTGCCTTGGGACTAAGAGAATATGTATGGCAAATCCGTATTTCCTTATCTCATCCCCTGACCGCACTTTAACCATAGCCCCAATTCGATTGCTCTGACCATCTTCCCGGTTTTCTTTTTTCCTGATCCTGTTCCACCAGGAGATTGATGGCAACGCACTCTTGTTGCTGAAGAGCGACATGATCATGAAATACTTGGGCCTGAAGCTGGGACCTGCGCTGAAACTCTGCTACCATATTGATAAGCTGAAGCAAGCCAAGTTCTGAAGGTTTTGGAAAGATTGAAGCAAAGTCCAGACAAGAGATCTCAAGATCATCTTCTGCCTTACCCACACCCGGCCACCATCTCAAAGTAGATTCTCTTCTTAAAAATAACAGCCACAAAGACTTGGTCTTTTTATAAAACTTGTGCGTCTTTGCCTTTAAAAAAATTCAACATGGCCCTTTTGAAAGGCTCCTTTGTGTTAATGATTTGCCAAAAAATTGCAAAAAAAACCCCCACCAGCCCTATTGTTTTTAACATCCCAGATAGGTTGGTTGCTCTTAGAGTGGGTCCTATTTTTATAACGAGAGAGTGGGGAACTGATTGTTATCGCTCAAGGAGAAGGATGAGAGAAGATGCAAAAAGGCCCTTTGTCTCTGAGGCTCCTCAGGGACGCCCACCGCAGCATCACCTGTCTGTGCCGCTGACCCGGGGACCTATCATTGTGAGCCTCGCTTGATTCAGCTCTGGAAGCTGTCTTCTGAGGACAAATGCCTCACCTTGCACTATCTGGAAAACTTGAATTCTTTTGCTCTCTGAAAGAGAAGAAAAATCTTTTCTGTTCTCAGTTATCTGAAGTACTGTGTCGCCCCACTAGAGGGCAGACTGCTAATGAATTTTGGAGACCCTCGCTGCAGTAGCCTGGTAGTTCGGTACTCGGTGGCTGGGTTAGGGTTTCTGTGAACAAGATCTAGCTCACACAGACATAGGGAATTTATTCCACAGTCAGCACCACAGATTGCAACTTGGGAAGAAACTGTCTTCTAGAAGGTTCTAGTTCATATCCAATCGTTATTGACTGACTGAGACGCACATGCAGCTAAGGCAAGAATTTGGAAGTACATTCTTCCCAGATGGGACTTTGGAGCTCCTTCCCTTCCAGAGTCCTTACTGAGGTGTCGATGTGCTGGCACGCTGAAGAGTCTTGGTGACATTTATCCATGAGTTTTTCTTTAAAAAAGAGGAAGAAAAATGTCTCAACTAAGCTTTGAAATGGGAGAGTGTTGATTTCTAGTTACATTGCTGGATTATGTAGTTGTATCTGTGGCTAATTTTTCTAGTCCTCAACAAATACACAGACATGCTCTTATTGGGTTTAATTCAATTTACAAATAGGTTTTCCTTCCTCACTATGGCGTAATAGAAAAAAATTGATTTTCTACCCCTCTGCAGCTGTGTCCAGGGAAGGACGATGAATCCACAATTCACTAGGCAGAAGGGCAATCTTGTCTCCCTTCTTTTTATCTTTTCCCTTTCTCTCTTTCCCTCTGTCCTTTTTTCTTTCTCTCTCATTCATCAGGAAACATATCTTCAAAATGAATTCAGCTTTGCCATGGGCATATCCTCTTCCTTAAAAAACATCCATAGAGTTGGAGGTGAGGAGATGAATACTAGCCTTTGTGATCTCTGGGAGAGTGAGGATCAAAAGGAAACTCAGGGCCTCCCTTGGCCCAAATGCAGATTAGAATACACACACACCTTCCTCCGGGAGGCAGCCTGAGCAGGGGTCTCGGCTGGTGAGTGGAGCAGGGTGGGACTCAGCTCCCTCACCCCTCAGCTGGGTGCCCTTGTGCAGGACACGACCTGTACCAACTCGAGGGCAGCCCTGGGTAGATTTGCATATTGATCCTCTGTAAGTCAGTTAGAACTTAGACGAAGATGATAAATATTTCACACCCTGCTGTTAGACCTGCTTTGAGGAGCAATATTTGAGAAAGCACATCACAGCAAAAGCCTTTTTAGACACACAAATAGTGGCTGGACTTCAGGCATGACAGAGAAGGAAAGGAGGAGAAAGTCCTAAACCTTCCACAGAATTGAGCCTGAGTCGTCTGGTTGGAAGGGCTTAATGTCTGCTGGTTTTGGCCCCTCACCAAACGGCCCTGAATCAGGGCTTGGGAAAGAGTCTAAAAGATTCTGAAGTGATAAATGGACTCTGTCCGTCAAAGTTTGATAATTGTAAGTGCTCACTGCTGGTCTGGAATGAGATCATCTCACTCAAAAAGCCATGGATACTTTATGTCGTCAGAACTGCCAGTGTGAAAACAGTGAGGTCCAGAAAACCCCAGGACAGCCCAGGTTTCTCACGCCACTATTTTTGCTAAATGCTAAAACTTGTGGTGCCTCTTCCACCAGCATGTGTCTTGTTTAGAGTCTTGCAGATCTTCCTACCCAGCCTCACTAATGGCTCCCTCACCGCAAAAACCTGAACCTTAGTGCCCCCAAATTAAAATCATACTCCAACATCGAAGATATTTTGAGTAGTTTTCAAGGGAGAGATACTTCCCCATCTCAAGTCTAAGAGAAAACTGGATCCGTGTTCCTGTGGAACTGTCTCACAGAGGTGCTATCTCATTTTGCATTAAACTTTAAGCGGGACAGATTGATGAAGCCATGATATTTAAGGCTCGACTTTTTAAAAATCTCATTACTCTTAAAGTGAATGCTGCCATACCAGAGACTAATCTGGAGAGGAAATTCTTCCCTGCCTGTTTTTTGCACTGAAATGCAATTAGCCGACCAAATTATTATGGCAGTACCGCAATTATAATTAATTTTCACCCCTTTCAAAAATCTTGTCAAACCAGGCGGCTAACTAGCTTAGCAAATGTGAAACATGCCAGGCCATTTCCTCTAAACGCACCTTGAAGAGTCAGGCCACGTGTGTCACTCTCATGCAAACGCCTCACATTTGTGTTGATACCGTACTTGGTATTCCATCGCCATAGCTTCGCTTCAGGTTGTGGCAAATAATGATGTCGTTCTGCATAATTCCCAATTAGAGTGTGTGAGTGTGTGTGTGTTCACGTTCCAAACATTTCCAATTACGCCTGTCTGTTAAACACTTTTAAAAAAATCTAGAGACAGTTCCATTGCCTAAGGCATTTTAAATATTTTACGAAGCACGTTATTCGCTTTGCGAAGAAGGCAGGTAAAAGATGTGGGTTTTGTGTGTGTGTGTGTATTTCCTGACACTGTAGTTGGAAAAGCCTTTGGAAGTGGCTGGGAGAGTATCAACTACTACATTTGCTTGGTTAAAAATGCCTCCCCAGGGGCTGGCCTCGTGGCTGAGTGGTTAAGTTCGCGCGCTCTGCTGCAGGCGGCTCAGTGTTTCGTTAGTTCCAATCCTGGGCGCGGACATGGCACTGCTCATCAAACCACGCTGAGGCAGCATCCCACATGCCACAACTAGAAGGACCCACAACGAAGAATATACAACTATGTACCGGGGGCTTTGGGGAGAAAAAGGGAAAAAATAAAATCTTTAAAAAAAAAAATTTGGTCTAAAAAAAAAAAAAAAGCCTCCCCAGCTTTGTATCACTGAGGCAAAGACCACTCTATGCTGTTACTACTAGGTATCCCCCCCGCAATAATGTCAGTAGGGTGCACCCTGGATGCAACTGGGGGATGGCTCTGGGGTTCTGGGCCTGCCCCACTCAGGTGCTGACTGGACTCGACAAGCCAAGGAGGCTCCATGTGGCTGAGGGGCGAGGCCTAGCCAGGGAGCCCACTGGTTAGGGAACAGCCTTCTGAGCTATTCAGTGTACAGGGAACAGCATACCCTGGGCTCCAGTCATTTCCCTTCAGCAGGGCTGCCGAGTTTATTTCCTTTCAGCAGGAAAAAAAGAGTAAGAACCGCTCAGGAGAATCAAATACAATATTAAAATACGTTGGGAAGGAATACTGAGCTAAGGTTGGTTTGCTTGAGAAGGAAACCAGTGAGGGAGGGAAGACAAAACTATAGGTTTCTTAGGAAAACAATAAAACAGCACCTCTTCTAACCATCCCAACCCTTTAAGCTGCAATAACCTATTTTTGTATTTATGTGCTGTATGGAATATTTCTTTTTTTAAATTAAAATTATTCTTTAAATGATTTTTTTGATTATTTTAGGAGAATTTTATCATGTCTCTGAAGATAATTGGAAATGTCCAGAGGTGACCAGGGACTCAAATTTAGTCATTGTCAGAAGGTCTTGAAAGATGGAAATATCCCGCTTTCTTTCTAAAGAAATAGCCAGGTTTCCATACGTGTGAGAAGGTGAGTGCTGTCTGATATTTGCTCTGACCAGGCACTTTTATTTTATTTTATTTTATTTGAGGAAAACTAGCCCTGAGCTACCTGCTGCCAATCCTCCTCTTTTTGCTGAGGAAGGCTGGCCCTGAGCCTACATTCGTGCCCATCTTCCTCTACTTCATATGTGGGACGCCTACCACAGCACGGCTTGCCAAGCAGTGCCATGTCCGCACCCAGGATCCAAACCGGCGAACCCCGGGCCGCCGAAATGGAACGTGTGCGCTTAACCGCCGCACCACCGGGCCGGCCCCCTGACCGGGCCCTTTTCAATTCTTCTCCCATGGGGTTAGAGCGTGAGGAGATTTGACTCGCTTTTTTTTTAAACTTCAGATAACAAGAGATGGGGTTGTGAAGGAGTAGATGATTTTTTTAAAACCTGCAATATTTTGTTAAGGAGAGGGGTGAAAACCTGTCTGTGGATGTGGTTTATTTTTGTCATAAACACTCCTAGAACTGAGTGGCTGCCCAGCTCTGCCGTTGTCTTGCCGTGTGCCATATTCCCTGTGGCGTGAGAAGACAGACCATGCTGAGCAGCCAGAGGTGAATCCAGCGCTTGGTCAGATGTCTAGAGGTACGAACATTCCTGTGTCCAGCTTGCAATGTCACCCCAGCAGCAAGCCCCGCCACACTCACACACAGCCCCTAAGCTTTCAGCACAGAGAGCCCCAGCTTCCAGGGTGCCCTTCCGTCCAACGGTTATCCAAATCAAAAACAATTCCTTCACGGACAATTGGAAGCTGGATTTTTGGAAATCTAGCATTTACTTGAAAGAAAATCATACCTATTTATTGCCACCAGTTAGATATTATGGAAACATGTCTGCTAACAATTTGCTTTGTGTAATTTGTTCTAATGCTAATCAGCAACAGCCGAGCCACTTCCTGTGGTAAATTCCTTTGCGGTTACAGTGGTATTATCACACACGGACTTCACCAAAATGCTGTGCTTGAGAAGAGCGCTCACTCCAGCTCTCCCAGACTTCAGGAAATTTCCCTAACTTAGAAGCAGTTCTGGGCAAAAACACATTTTGAGAGGAGGATTTGCTTTTCTTCATTCTCTGCTTTCCCAAGCAAGGCCCCAGACCTGCGCTCCTAAAATTCTACGTAAATAGTATGGGCGTTCTCCTCACAGTGTACATCGAGTTTGATTTTCTCCAGAGGAAAAGACATCAGGCAGAGCTTGAGAAGGACACCTTCCTCCAGGTCACTGTGCTGCACCCAGAGTCGACACTGAGAGGATGGGGGCATGAGAGGAGTGGAGACACATCCGAGAGCCAAGAGCTGGCTCAGCAGTCAATTAAGTAATGATGTCAGACAGCGTGGGGACAGCAGCATCTTTCTGTCCAAAGAGCGTAAATATACTGCTCAGAATTGCTCCAGGCTGCCAGCCCACCGTGCTCTGCAATGTAGCTCCGCCATGTGACCTGAGCCTTACACTTGGTTCCACGCACTAAACGCTTTTGCAAAGGCCAATACAAACATCTTCCATTGGATCCTACTTTGGAACACACCCAAAGCTTTGCTTCTCCAAACAGCTCACTATGAAATGGCAGACCCTCACTGAGTGTCATTTTACAGTAACCATGTGTGACCGGAGGTTACCTCCATCATAAATGTAGCATCCTAAAATCTCAGGAAGGCTCTACCTCCCCATCTCATGCTGGGACGCCTTCCCCACAGCCCTGAAAAATGGCTCTGCCTGACCACTTCCCATTAGAGGGAGTTCACTCCCATAGGAAGTAGCTTATTCCTCTGTTGGACAGCTCTGATTGCGAAAAAATTATTTCTCAGGGAGACACATATGTCTGAGAATCAGACACAGACGTTTGAGATGAAGCCAGCTCTGCAATCTTTCTCTTTTTAACAGAGCTTGTCCGTGCATTAACTGCACCTATAATACAAATTGACATTGGCAAGGAGATCCCAGCTCCACCACATTAGGGTAAAGGAGCAGACACTTTATGGAAATGTAGGACTCAGATAGGTCATGGCCATCAGATTCATCAGCCCTGTCATGAAAACTAGCAAAATTTTTGTGGCCTTACACACACACACACAAAGGGTGTCCTTGGTGAATCTTCAATGTAGTTGTAAATCTGGCTGTGGTCACATAAGCATGTGAGTTATGCAACCTTGGGTGAATGAATCTATAAGGCCATGTGCCTCATTAACTGTGAAAAAGATGCGATGAGACGTTGAGGCCCTACCTGTTAATTGTACTCACTGGTGATATAACAAACTAAGGAAGCTCTAGTTTAGGCAAAAACAAGTTATAATTGATGATAGAAAAGTAAACATGGGCTGTAGTGAATTTATGAAAAAGTTATACAGTTTATGACCCCAAGCCCGAGTTAGATTTCATGCTTGTGTGTGCATGCATGAGTGGGTGTGTATTTGTGAGTTAATGCAACAAGTGGGAACTGGAGAAGGCTTGAGATGGGATTGCAAAGGGAGATTTTGCTTTCTAGAGCATTCTATCTTATTCAGAAGAACTATCTAGCACTGATTTAGAAATCAGACCCAAAGGTACATATAACATGCAGTTTATGCAGCTTACTTAGATAAAATTCTGGATTATGGAGCAGATTCTCTATGAAAATACTTAAATCTTGGTACTCAGAAAAAGTAGATACCAGTTAGCACCTTGGATAGTACCTGCCATAGAAAAGGCATCTCATTAATATTCATTGGCTGACAATGAATGAATGCTTGACCAGTTCGTATTTTCTTTGAAAGGCCCCTAGTTTCTTTTTGAACCCCATTATCTTTACTGAAAGCAGAATTGCCAAACGGACAGACCAAAAGGAGCTCATGAGATCTTTCATTTCCTCTGGCTCTCCAAACGCTCTCCAGAGAGGTCAACCTCCACAGTCACTGATTTGCATTTCACTCACGTCTTGCTGACTTAAGATCTCCCATTCTGATTGGCCTAGTGCTTGACTGCAAGCATTAGAGAGTAACCGCTGATTATTTACAGCTTTACTTTTAAAACATCTTTTCCTCTTCCTTCTCAATCTGTGACATCTCTCAGCAATGAGTAAGGTTTCCATTGGCTTGTTAACTGTACAAGGAGCGTAAGCATCTCTTTGGGGCAGAGAACTCTTTCCATGAACCTGCATTCCCAATTCCTTGCTCATCTTGGAGGGCAGGTCAGCAGAGCTGGGCCTCCCCACAAGCCACTCTGTCGTACGTGCTGCTGGTAGCAAGACTTCGAGAATAAGCAGCCCACAGGAGATGGGTAGACGAGAACCTTCCCCTGTCCTTTTCCATTCTTTACCTATCTTTGCCCTTGAGAGCAGATTCAGAAATATCAGAGGCTTCTCTTTTTTCCCAAGTAGTTCCATAAGAGCATTGAGAATAGAATCATGTGACCAATTTCTTTTTATAACAACACCAAAACTTCGAGTGTTTTATCTTCAAAGAAATCAGCTCCAAAGCTTGGGCATCTGTTCCAAGGATGTTGTCACTGCCTGAAGTGTTTTTTTAGCACATCTCTTTTGGGGTCATCTTTAGAAGCGAGGACACATTCTTTTCAAAGTGTTGTTGGAAGTCATCCCTGGAGGTTGGATTTTTCTCTTTTGGAGCAAGTTAAAGCCACTGGGGTTGCGTCTGGTAAACAGCACAAACAATGCATTTGAGATGTAAAATGATGTGTCTCCATACTCATTAGTTTGTCTTTTCCTTATGTGTTTGATACAAATGGTCTGAACAGTAACATGCACAATTCACTTGTTAACTTAAACATATCAGGCAGCCACCAGTATAAGGAGCTACAATGTACAGATTCCTTTGAAGGGCAACATCATCTGGATGTATTACATTCACCATGTTCATTTTAAAGTAATCTTATTGCTGTATCTTCAGGCATCATTAACTGAGGGTATCGTGAGTGTTTGCAAATACGCAGAGACTGCCCTCATATCTAGAACCCTAGAATCCCAGAGGGGTTGGGAGGAAGAAGCCTTGGGGGACACCTGGACTACTCCCCTCCAGTGTAGACCGGCCTCCACACCATCTCCCACTGGTTCCACGCCACTCTCTGGGGGTAGATTATGGTGCAGTGCCAAAGAAACAAGCTGTCTGAGTTACTGCCCCCTAATGCCATCTCCTCATCTGGAAAAGGAGGAGGGCATCCAGATGACTTTTAAGGCATTTACAGCTCCGTTTACTTCAGCAAAGGCCAATAGTGGGGCTATTCATTCCTTGCTGTTCTATTTTATGACTTTTAGCTTCTGCCTCTCCTCCTGTCTGATCTCATCTAGATCCTCTTCTCTCATGGGCCCATAACTCCTCCTTAAAGCCACATAAGCATTACTTTGCTACCCTTTCTCATTATTTTTTGCTTTCCATTTCATTCTTCCTCCCTGTCTCTGTGTTTCTTTGTTTCCCTTTTCTGTTTTTCACCATTTCACTAGTTCAAATGGCTTTCAGGAAGCAGAGGGATGGAGGGAGAAATAAATAATTAACAGATAGCCTCTTCTCTCCCTGGCCCAGGAGTCCTAACCCTTGTCTGCCTCCCACTGTCCCATCATCACCCGCCCACAGCATTCCTTGGCTCCGTCTTGTTTCCGGCCCAATCTCTACTTGTTCTTTCCATTTCCCAAGGTCTAACCCTCTCAGTCTGTCCTTGACTTTGGGAGCAAGAGTCCTATCCCTTTTGTATGCTTCATTCTGATGACTAACTCTGTGTCTCACTAACACGCCTTATCAACCTTTCTTAAGCACAGGCCCAAATGCCCAACCCAGTAGATGTCCCTCCTTATTCAGCCCTGAAGGTCAAGAGCCAAGTGACCTGGAGCCCATCTGACATACCTCTTGAGAAGCATGGGTTGTTTGTCTCAGCCACGCTATCTCCTGCAATCTTCTTGGAGTCACTCTGACATCCAGCAGCAATTCCAATCATTCCACAGTTCTTTATAGAACATGTAGCTTTGTCCAGACCCACTTAGCACTGACTGCATCTCCTGGTACCAAAGCCAGGCCAGTGCCTAAGTTTAATGAGGAGGGTCAGCCAGGGTCAAAGATGAGTCACAACGACCTACGTCAGAAGCATTTCTGGGGCGAGGTTTTGTTTTCAGACATTTACAAGTCTGCTGAGATGTGTGCAATAGTAAGGGGCTTGTGTCTGGGTAGGGAAAGATGATGGTCTATTTCCCAAAGGAAAATGTGGTTTACAGGAGGGAGAAAGGCAGCAAAATTCTGGAAAGGAGATGCTCTATTCCTGGCCTTTATCCACCACAATCACACACCCTCAAGGTCTTTCTAGAAGTCCTTTGCTTTCTCCACACGAACTGAAAGTGTTTCTGCCCAAGTTTGGAGGACTTTGATTTATTTTATTATCTGTTGTGTTCTAAGCCACAATATTTAATTTGCTGTCATCTTCCAGCTACATCTTTGATCATTTGAGGATTTAAAAAAATGAGCTCATCTCACCTCATCCTCCAGAAATGTTGAAATATCAGTTGCTTTATATAGCAAATATTTCCATTTTGTAAACATCGATTGATTAGATTGTTTCTCTCCTGTAAATACCTAGAAGTAATTTTATTAATATAAAGATTTTCTACATTAAGTACATTTGTAGATAAATTCACTTTTTATTCTATAACACACAAGAAAACAAAATAAATGGATGAAATCAAATCCTTTCATCGTAATTGTCTTCAGTTGCTATTTTTTCTTTTCACTAACCGTGAAAACTTTTTAAGTGCCATTGTAACATCACAAAGCATCATGAGGCCAAAAGGTTTGTGTTTTACCAGCTATGCTAGGCTGTAATTATCTGACAAGGCTCTTGCCAAATAATGAGAGCATCTGAGTAAGTTGAAATCCACGCTCTCTGAGCTCGCGAGGTTGAGTGATGATGATTGAAATGTTATGCCTTTTGTTTTGTAAGTTGAGAGGTTTATTTTCAGATTCTTTCTTTCAACTTGGCTTTAGTTAATCTCATGTTTCCACCTCCTTATTCTGCATGTCCACCCTGATATGCCCACACAGGAGGTTTTCTGATCTCTCTCCATCTGGAAGAGTGGCAGCTGTGCCCTTTCCTTGGTAAAGATTCCGTCTTTAACCAAGGGTCCAAAGAGGTCATCTCCTCATCTCAGGAAGAGAAAAACAGGGTTGACTACATTCCCCTTTCTCTACCTAGATGGGCTTCCCTCCCTTCTAATTAAAGATTTTTAAAGGATGTGTGTGTGTGTGTATGCATAGAGAGGTGTATTTATGGCTGGGTTTGGGAATTTGAGACAAAGGTCATCCAGAGGAAGTTTGCGCCTCCTTTGCTTGTGCCGAGGCGCGTGTGCAAGAAGGACCCCGCGGATGAGCTGCAGATGCTCCAATGACTTGAAAATTCATTGTGCTTTCACTTTTTATGGACTTTTTATTTCACTTTTACTTCAACTCCATGCTTTATTTAGAAGTGCTCGGGGAGTGTGGAGCTTTGAGCTTAGGAAATGGCGTGGTTTTAGGACCTAGCTTTTTTTTTTTTTTAAATACCAATGGATCTAATTTTGCAGACCAGAAATCAGTGAATAGAACTCATTGTAATGGGAAACAGCATTTACACGGGAGAGAAAGAGCAGTAAACTCTGTCACCTGGGGAAAAAGTCTCTCCTTAATTTTTGCCCTTTGAGAGCACCATGCAATTAGCATTTCCTAATATTGGGACAATCCTCTCACCTCAAAGTTCTCCTCTGTAATTGTGTCACATAATGGGAAATTATAACAGGCAATTTGGTTCTGTAATTCAGTTTGCAAAGCATGTAAACATAAGATAACCAGGTTAAATGCAAATAGGCATTACACTAGGTATGAAAAACAGGAGGGAGAAAGGATGCTGTGTCCATAACTTAGAAACAACGTGAATTTTATTTCTCCTGTGCCTCAAAAATGTAGAGTTTATTCAAGTTATTTATCCTCTTGTTTAATTTCATCATATACTGTTCATACAGATACATTATCTGTGTATGAACATACAGGTATTCTTATTGCACATATTTACAAATCTCTCATTTGTAATAAGCAGACTCCAAGCTAAGCATGATCTTTAGGAACGAGTAGATGTGCTCATTTTTTACAATGTACAGTATTTTAACAAATAGACCATTCTATACAAAACACCATCTCAAAATGTGCTTTTAATTTTTCAAAGCGTTTTTCTTATTGTTTGTAACTTTTTCCTTTGGGCCAATTCTTTCATTATTTAGAGGGCTTTTTTTAATGTTGTCCCTTCAAGAGTGACTGGTAGGAACACTATAGTCAGATATGCACAGTTTCATTAAATAAACACTACTGGCCTTAATGATTTAATATTTTGGGGTGCTTTTTTTCATTTTTGATGCAGTATTTTTTTCTAGTATAGTGTATCATGGGCCTGGGAGTAAGTCAATACAGTTTCTGAATCTTAAGATTCCAAGACAATGCAGTATTTTCCGTTCATGCTATAAAAAGTATTTCTGTATTTTTAATAAAGAATGGAATTTATGTGAGCCTGTGTATATGTTATCTCATCAACTTCTTTATGTTCATTATTATTTCATCAAAACTATTTCCCAGAAGTAGACAGCAAGGAAAAGCCTTTCAAAGGGGATCCTTTGATAGCTGAAGCCAAAAAGGCCTGATTCGCAGCTGCCGGGGAGGCCCCTCCCACCGACCGCCCACAGCACCTCCCAGCTCTGCCTCAGGAGTGCCTTGGTAGAGGAGCCCAGGGTTCCCTCTCAACTTCTCTTCCTGTCTCCCCGACCTTCCTATTCCAGCCTGTGACCACAACCGGGGCAGCCCGGGGCAGAAAAGGAACTTGAGATTTGATCAAAGATCCCCAGTGAGTGTCCGCCCAGGGTCTTTGTGGACTAGTCTTTCCTCTAGGATCGCCTTCCTGGTCGGCAATGAGGTATGTGGACAGCCTCCTGTGGTAGTCAGAGGATTAAAATAAATTACAGTGTTTGTAAAAGCCCCTCGAACAGTGTCTGTTAAATCTAGAAACCTATTCCAGGCGTTTACTCCCATTGGCTGTGACCCTAGCTGTTTGGGGGTCATGGCCGCTCTTGTTTTTTGATCCAGGCCACACCCTGACCTGCTAATTCCTGGCTCAAAGGCCTCCATCCTGTCCCTGGAGCTTTGCAATGATCCTTAACAAAGGCAACATGGTTCCTAATGAAACGATTCCATGGGTAGGAGGGTTGGGGGAATCCTCTCATGCCAGTGTTCTCTGTCGCTGGGTAGGGCCAGCAAGGGAAGCCTGGGGACAGCTCTTGGGGAAAGTTGGGGGTGCAGACCTCCAAACCTTCTCTCACTATCTGCCCTTAGTTTGCTTAAAACTTAATAGACTACTTTCAAGCTCATCTCTCCCCTCTCTCCTCCAGCACAGGTCCAAACTTGGTGGCCTTTCTCATATGTCCATGAGGTTCCTGAGCCACCCCAAGAAAATGCACCTACAAGTGCCCCCATACACCCAGGTCCCAAGTATCCCTTCTCAGAGCCTGCTCTCATCCAATGGTTAGATGCAAGCTCTGGAAACCCAGCTTTTATTACTAGTTTCTTCTTTATTTTCTTCTATGACGAGTTTTAGTTGTGGTTGTACCAACTGTAGTATCCTAAATATAAAAGGTCCAAGAGAGGAAGAAATCCTGAAGTAAGTGTTACACGTTTTTCTGTCTTTTATCTGTGAAATCTGAACATAGATGTGGCCTCCTGAACCCTTTCAGGGCTAGAAAGCAAGGAGGGACTCCATGACGTGGGGAGGCATCTTGCCCTGCATTGAATGATTGTGTGGCGTGCAGCAGACACCACTGAAGGGCAGAAACAGCACAAGCAGCATGCATGGTGAGGTTTGAAGCTAGTGTACAGGCGTGTACACACCTGAACACGCATATGTATCTGCTCTGCCTTTGCCTCATTCCCTGTTTCTTAAGAGCCAGAAGATAGATTGGATCAGAAGCCACAAAACTGTGTCTTAGTCCTGGCTTTCCCACTGACCAGCTAAGGGTATTGGGCAAGTTGCTCACCTGTCCAGACCCCAAGGAGTTGGACTAGCTGAGGTCCACCTTCCCGAATCTCCACCCTGGCCCACTCTGGGGGGGTGGGGGGGGCCACAGTCTACGGCTTTGGAGTAGAACAGGCCATTCATGACTAGACTCTGTTTTCGTGATCCTGAGAGTCCTGAGCTGATAGGACCCATTGAAGCCCTTCGGGGAAGAGAGAGGTTCACAGAGCTGAGACCAAGATGACGACCTACCTCAGGGGTCTCTCTCCAAAGATTCTATGAGGGAAAGTAGTTCTTAAGAACAGAATGGAGTTGATTTTCTCAGGGAGGTTACCAGAAAAGAGAATTTCCTGCATACTATGCATCACTGTGAAAGAGATACTGCTCCATTGTAGGAATTCAAAGCGCCATCACATGCATTGAACATGAACATTGCCTTCTGATCTCTAAGAACTTCCATTCATTTTAGTGCTCAATGAACTTGCACGTTTTCCCATTACCCTTTTCATAAAAAAAATCATTTTTTAAGTGGAAGTGCTTTTCTCCTTGAACTCTTCACCAAGGTTGATTCGCTATCCGTCTCGGAGTGGCTCCTAACTTACTGTTAACCTATTAGTGGAAGCAATAAAAAATATTGAGAGGCAAAGGCTATTTAGATGAGAAATATTTCTGTGAAATCCCCTGGGATCGGGAGGTGGAGGAGCAGTGGATCTGACAGTAGCTCTGTTGCCGGTTTCAGACTAACAGGTTTGGCAATGATGTTTTGTTAGCAGCAATTAATCAGCGAATCCCATTACTTAATAAGGTTATCACTCTTAGCAAAAGCTGCAAATTACAGCTTCTTTCTCCAGGCTGAAGATAACATCCTTAAAAATTTTGCATCTACAAATGGTATCTCGTTAGCAGAAACTGGGTAAACAGAAGCACGTTGAAAATGCCTTTTGCATGTAATTCAGGCTGATGTTTTTACCCAAAGTTGTACAGTCATGTGAGCCTGCTATTTCCCTTCTCCACCGTCGTTGGGTGCTGGTGTGGACTGTGAATCAGAAAGAGGTAGGAAAACGTTCCTTTGTTCATCGCCAGCTGCAGGAGTCACTCTCGTGTCCTCCGAGAGTAAATTCATAGGCTGGTAAAATCCTCACTAAGTACCACCCATCCCAGGTCCCTCTGCTCCTCTGCCTTGAAGGATTTAGTCTACTAGTGATTCAGTGATCCAGGAGAGTCTTGTCTTTCAAGTAAACCATCTCCATTAACCCCTGCAACTCTCACTTCACATCTCATCACAGGGTTCTCAGAGTAACCTATGAACTGTGACTCCCCACCTCACCTGTCCCCACTCCTGCCCTTGGCTCTTGCTGGTGTTTAAATCCCACAGCCTCATCTGCCAAAATTCCACTGTGAGGGTTCATACATGTGCACCCATCCCTTTCCTTGTGGGGCCCAAGACCTCGGAGAAGGATCAGGTGGTGCTAAACTCATTGGCGTCAGCCTTGACCTCCTACCAAGATAGTGTCATGTCCCATATGGAAGGGGAGGTCATGTAATAATGAGTGTATCGTGCAGCTGATGGGAAGTGCTGTGGAAGCCCCTCAGAGATGGGGGCGAAGGAAGCTGCTCCCCCTTTGCAAAATACAGGACAGGAGGTGCTTGGGAGAAAGGTGTCTGGGGGCCAGGAGAATATGCAGTGGAGACTTTCTCTCGGGCTTCCCCTCCAGAGGGGCCGGGCTGTGTCTGAGCACCGCCCCCTGCACTCACAGATGTAGACCCAGCTGACCTGCTATTCCATCTCCATAGCGCTCCTCTTTCCAGTTCAGTTGTTTCGTTTTGTTTATTTTCCTTTGGCTCAAAAAGCTCCAGAGGGGATAAATTTGAGAATTTTTCTGGTGTATGTGTGTTGTGTGTATGTATTGAGTCTCTACCTCGTTCCAGTTGTTGATGACATTTCCCTCCCACCCTTTCTCTCTCCCCCCACCCACCCCTTCCCACCCATTCCTGGTCCCTAGCATTTCTTAGAGCTGCATGTGATTTCCCCGGGGAGGGACTTTGTGTTTTCTGGCTGAGTTATCCTTTATAAATTTCCAGTCAACCATTTCCCCCTTTCGGTTGCACCACTGCATCCTTCCTCCACTTGGCTCTTGGAGCATTTTTTCTTAGTGTTTTATTTCCTCCTCTTGCCTTCTCCATCCCCACCCCCAGTGAGAACATCTCTGTGCATGTCTCACAGCCTTACATTTTCCACCAGCAAACACACTTCCAAGGGCCTTAGTGACTTGTGAAAATTCCTTCCAAACTTGTCTCCTGGAAGCAGGATGGCAGATGAAAGATTTCTTCGTTAAAATTAGACACTTTAAAGAGGCATCCAGTAAGCCTCCAAGAATCCCCAATGGGCCTGTGTCTGAATGGAGCTGGCGAGGAGGCCAGAAGGAGTGGTGGACTTCTGGAAAGCCTAGGACGAAGCATGCTGGGGTTCTATCCCCCTTTTTCTGACACAGAATCACTCCCCTGGGCAGCGAGGTTTTGAGCCTGACGGGTTGTTGCTTCGCTTCCCACCCATTGCTCACACTGTGACTTCTGCTTGAAACAGCTCGTGTATGAGGTACCTGGAGGTCCCCATGACCCGCTGTTCTTGGAGAACAGAATATGATTTATGACTCGAGAAGCTGGTCAAGGCTCTGGACGTAATTCCAAGCTGTGATGTCTCATTGGGGCTCCTAATGTTTGATTATGCAGCTGGGCGGCATCCCCTCTAAAAGGCAGCTTTTGTGACATGAGCCAGTTCCCAGCTGGGGGTTTTAACTGGACCAGCAGAGAGCAAACAGAGCATGGAGGAAACTCCTGGGCAGGGCCGGAGGAAACTCAGGGCCTGGGAGAGTGGTTGTCTAAGTGACTGAGAGCAGGGGAGAAGGAGGCTCCTAAATGGTTCCTCTTCTGAGCCAGGCTCAGCTCTGGGTGCTTCACGCACAGCAAACATCTCACTGATTCCTTAAATGCCCCAGCTTGAAGGGAGCTGGAAGGGCAAGGTAAGCACATGGAGGGCAGGCTCCAGCGCGGTACTGGGGCAAACCAGAACACCGGAGGGGCTGGCAGGAGCCCCCGACTCTCTGTAAGGCCTTTGGTGCCTCCATGAGGACCGAAGGGCTGGGTGATCTGGTCTTGTGGTTAGGCCTCTGTCCGAGGCAGGAGCCATCTCTCAGGGGCCCACTCTTCAGTCTACACGGACACTTTCTACTTCTTTCAGAGACTTAGAACACAAGCCTCTAAAAAGCTACTGAGAAGCCAAGCACAGAAATGGACAGAGATTTTATTTTTTGCCACCTGGCCCACCTGACAGAAGCCAAGAATAAAACACCTTCTCAGCAGGCACACACACACACACACACACACACAGCACTAGCAGCAGATTGGCCCCATCCTTTACTGTAGACCCTTGTTGTATCTAACTTTCAAGCAAACTATTAGGATCAACATCCTTGCCAGAATATTGAATCCCAAGGCAGGCAGACAAATGACCCGTGTCACTAAAGTCTTCCTTATCCAGCTATCATCCACCCTCCTCAGTGCAGCCTCTCAAGATTCACTTTCACGCATGTTGTTTCTGCCAGCAGACGTGAGCCAGGTCCTGCCACGCCTTGGTGTGTAAGCACCTACCTCCTGAAGCAGGGACTGTATTCCCTCACTGAGCTGTGTGAGACCTGACCCTGGCTATTGACCAGGAGGCAACAAGGGGTTGAGTGGAGGTCAGGGGGCAGATCTTGAAGAGTACAGGTACCATCTTGTGAGGCTCCTGAGGAAGTCTTTACATTGTCTCTGGGCAAAGGGAAGTTGTTTTCCTATGTCGAATGAGAGAGCCCTGCTTCCGCTGGCCTGGAGAATTGATAGCTGAAGATTCTTAGGTGCTTCCAACCAATGTCCCTACCCCAAGTCCCAGGGTCCCACTCTTTCACTTTTAGAGCCGTGAATTTGGCATATGAGACCTAAGGCTGCATATTCAGTATCCTTTGCAGCTCTGCTATATTATTATTATCGGATCTTGAGACTGATTTCAGCACAGTTTGTCCCATGGATGCAGGAGATAAGAGTTAAGGACTGCCATAGAGGCCCTCTGGCTTTCCCAGCATTCTCTAAGCTGGCAGTAAGCTGTCCTGAAGGTTTTTTTTTTTTTTTATCAAGTGTTGCAATGCTATCAAAAACTGTGAGCACCTACCATAATCCTTATAATTACCCCATTCTACCAATCAAGAGTCATGGCCAATGGATATCCCAGTGGTTTCCAATTTTTGCTGCATATAAGAATCACCTGATGATTTTTAAAAAATACTGATACCTGGCTTCCACCCATAGACAGTTTGATTTCATTGGTATGGGGTGGGACCGAAGTATGCGGTTATTTTAAAGCTCCCACGTGATTTTAATGTGCAGCAGTTTGGAAACTACTGGATAACCCAGTGCCTCATCTTCCACCTCTACTTCATCGCAATTAACCACAGGTGCAGACTTTAGTGATGCTTCTGAACATCATGGGTTGTTACTAGTCCACTTACCACCAGCAATGGGGGCCCAGTGCCTTCAGACCAGTGGGTAATTCAACTCCAAAATCCCATCCTGGGCATCTGCTTTCTAGGACCACTCGTGGGACTGTCTTTTCCCAGATTCCCTAGAAAACAGAGGCCAAGCAAAAGCTTATATGTTAAGACTTTATTGGGGAATGGAATTCCAGGGAAACAGAAGTGAAGACAAGAGAAAGAGAGAGCAAATATAAGGAGGTGCATTACCAAGCTGGCCATGGCTCCATGAGAAACTGATTGCTCAGTTCTGCAGGAATGTCTCCAGAGAGGCCATATGACACTATCCGTCCTCAAACAGTCCTTCCCAGGGGAAGAAGGGAGAAGGATTTGTCCTCAACTCCTGTCTTCCATTGGTCTTGGTTTGCCAGTTGCCATTTCTGGATTGTGTATGTGTGGGCGCCAAGTGGGTCCCATGTATCTTGCATCTCATAGTAAAAGGAAAGCCCAGAAAATGAGAGGCAAGAGATGTGCGGCACAGCATGTGAGGAGAGGCATTGCATCAGTTGTCTATTGCTGTGGAACAAACCATCCTAAAACTTAATGGCTTAAAGCAACAACCATTTCATTTGCTCACAGTACTATGGGTAAGCAATTTGGGCTGGCTTTACTGGAGTGGTTCTTCTGCTGGTTTTGCCATGGGTTACTCACACAGCTGGTGTCATCTTGTGGCTTAACTGGGGGTTCCTTGGGCTGAATGGTCCGAGATGGCCACAGTCACATGTCGGGCAGTTGCTGCTTGTCAATGGCAGGGTCTCTCTTCACAGGGTTGTTTACCCTCAAAGAGGCCAGCTCAGGCTTCCTGACATGGCAGTACTGTGATCCAAAGTGGGGAGACAAGAGACTGCAAGGCCTCTTGAGGCTGAGGCTCAGAAGTCACACAAGGTCATTCCTACTGGTTCTACATTCTACTGGTCAAAGAAGTCACAAGGGCAGCCTAGATTCTAGGAAGAGGACATTGGCCTCTTGATGGGAGGAGAAGGAGAGGCACACGCAATGGGCATGTGTGTAGCAGTAGGAGGGGTCATTGCCGCTGTCTTTACAAGCAAACTACCTCAAGCATTGTGACTTTATGCCTGCAAGCCCTGGTCCGTGGCAGTGGTGGAGGTGGCAGCAGCCATCTGGCTCCAAGATAGACGGAACAGCACAAGCTGTAGCTAGAGCCATTCCAGCCAAAATCCAGGGAGAACGTGTGGATCTGGGTGGCCAGTACCTGAATCCAGTTCAGCGTGTACAACTATTTTAGAGAGCAATGTGGCAATACCTAGTAAAGTTGAAGATGTACCTACACAACAACGTCAAAATTCCACCTCTAGAAATTCTCACAACTGTTCACAAGAAGGTGAGGACATATCAGTCCAGCAGGGCAACATTGTTCAAAATAGCAAAACATTGGAACAACCTAAAAGTCTATCAAAAAGGCACTAGATAAATGAACTTCGGGGGCCGGCCCGTGGCCAAGTGGTTATGTTCACACGCTCTGCTTCGGCAGCCCAGGGTTTCGCAGTATGGATCCTGGGCACAGACATGGCACCACTCATGAGGCCATGCTGAGGTGGTGTCCCACGTGCCACAACTAGAAGGACCCACAACTAGGATATACAACTATGTACTGGGGGGATTTGGGGAGAAAAAGCAGCAAAAAAAAAAAAAAAAGGTTTGGCAGCAGTTGTTAGCTCAGGTGCCAATCTTTAAACAAAAAATCTTTCTTAATTTAAAAAATTTTTAAAAACTGAAAACAGTGAACTCAGATATATTCTTTCCACAGGAAACTATATAGTAACTAAAATGATATACATGTATCCTATCCACATGAATAAATGTCAGAAATATGATGGTGCATGCAAAAAAGAACCTTGAAGGAGACATACATATTGATATAATTTGTGCAAATCTTAAACCACAAAAATGATACTTTATATTAAGCATGCAAACATACATAGAAAAATATAATAACAGATAAGGGAGAGATATTCTCAACTTCAGGAAAGTGGTTATCTCCAGGAGAGGGGAAAGGGATGGGGTGGTTGTCAAAAGTCAGCAACATTGTGTTTATTAACACAATTAAACAAAAGGTATCTGAAGTAAATATAGAAACACTAACTTTTGTAATATGTGGGCCTTAGGTTCATGGATTTTTGTACCATTATTTTCTATGCTTTTTATATATTTGACATATATCATAATAAATAAAAACAAATATTCTTAAAAGACGCCAAGAAACCTGAATTTGGGTCTGGATTCAGCTTCCAAGTTTGCTGTTTGATAGGGAGATATACACCACAATGTAAAGGCTGCTTATGTCTGGGTCATGGGATTTTAGATTATCTTTATTTCCTTAATTTTTATTGCATTTTTTTAGCATTGCGTTTTTTTGTTTTGGGGGGCTTTTTTTCGGTCTATAGACCGTTTATGGGGATCGGAGAGGAGTTACTCTTCTACTCCGGCTGCACCTCCCAAGGAGCACCCCGTGTAGGCCTTGGAGGACCTGTGTGGAGGTGGCCCTAGGCGGTGGGTCCCCCACAGAAGCTGTTCTCAAACCAACACACTGGCTCCAGCTCACACTTTTGCTCCTGGCCTCTGTCCCTCCGCCCAGAAGCCTCTGAGCAGGACAAGAGGTGCCTGCCTGCCTGGGAGCAGGCTTGCTGGGAGAGGGGCACATTGGAGGAAGGAAACCTCAGACCTTTCATCCTCAGGCTGGAGCAGGCTGAGCAGAAGGCTGGCCCGGGGCTCTGGGTTCCTCCCAGTCCTCTCCCTGTGGAGAGGGGCAGGCTGGGCTGGGGTGGGGGCAGACAGCTGGGCCCAGAGATCCTGTGGTTGGGCAGGCCAGCCTGTTAGGCAGGAGGTTGAGGCGGAGCCTTGAGGGGGAGCAGGCCCCCTCCAGTGAGGGTGATGCCCGGAGTCAGGAGAGGGTGTGCAGAAAGAGACAGTGACCAGGGAGACACCCAAATCTCTTTTATTGGGGAGGATGGGGCCCTGGGGGATGGGTCCAGGGGCCCTCCCCCTGCACAGCTCTATGCTGTATGCATATCTCATCATCATATCGTAAAGGGGGTCCTCCGTCAGGTAAGCCATTGTTGCTGAGAGTTATTTAATAAAGGAGCGTGGTGGGGGGTCCACTTTACAGTCAGGGAGAGCCTGTCTGCTGCTTGGTGTCCCTGACTTCCTACCCACCATAAGTCCGAGCCTGCTGACGCACGGCTGCATTTAATGTCCAATTGTCCAAGCTACGTGCAGAAGAGTGATGTGAAATAGCAAAGATCAGACACACATTCAATGAACAAAATGGTGATTTCCGATTGTTTTTTTCTTGTGATGCACATGGTGGCTTTAAAGTTGAGTGATTTATCTAAGGCCAAAGAACAAAGTTTTTTGAAAATATCTTAATTTATTTCTGATAATTAAAAAATACAGGCGGGGGAAGGGGCGGGGTAGGGGCCGGGCTCTGCGCTCACACTGGCCAGCCGCCCCAAGGATGTGATCCTCATGATCTGGTGCCGCCACGACCACCATCTTCATGGACACCAGGGAGTCAGCACAGTGTTCCTGCTGAAGTGCATCATCGAGGGCAATGAAAGAAAGGACATCCAAGTGTACACACCACTGCATGTGCGTGCTGATTTTACAGTGCCACTTTCCATCATTTGACGTGTTCCTCACCCTCATGACACAGGACTCTGGATTTCTTTATAATAATCAGGCTGGGGTCTCTATCAAGGGGCTCCACCCACTTCCACCCGCCAGTGAATGACAACAGGTTGTCTAACCATCACTACCAACTGTCACAGACTGCAGTGATTGCAAGTGAGATTTGTAAACTGAGAACACAGAGGCAGCACGAATACCCTCAGGCCTGACCTCACTCAGCTGATTTTACCACAAACAAATCAAGAGATGCAACTCCAAGTAAGTAAAAAGGGAGAGTTACTTATCAGCTTATCTAATTGGAGTGGAAAAGGGTGGATCCAGGGACTCAAAGTACATCAGCCGGACGATTTCTTGATTTGCCATCTCAGCTTCTCTCTTTGTGTTGATCTCATTCTGTCTTTCTCCAAGAAACTCCCTCCAGCGGGCAGGACACAGAAAAGGGAAACTGACAGCAGGCAGTTCCAGACTTCCATCCTTCCAGCTCAGTCAGGCTCCAAGAGGAGAGAAAGGGAGATTCAGTAACACCATCAGCACCTTTAATCTCATGGAAGGATTCTAATGAGACCAACTAGAGTCTCCTCCTGTCCACCATATGGACCAATCATTAAGGCCGGAGACTAGGCCAAGCTTGGGCCACACACCCATGTCTGCAGTGGGGCATGAGGCAAAGTCCAGGGACTGGTGGCCTCATCAGAACCAATGACACAGACATGGAGGAGCAATTCTCTAAAGGAAGAAAGCGTGCTATCATCTGAGGCAGAAGGAAGAAAGCCTGAGGAGAGAAAGCTAAGTGTCCACCCCAATGCACATAGGATTCAGAGCTCATAGTCTGCAACCAAGTCTCTTAAACAGCCTGGGGGCATCTTGTCCCTCTCCCCCATTCTAAGGGATTTGTGGGGATAGTATCTGAGGTGCGGGGAGGACCCCAGGGTGAAACAATAGAAGTTATTGTAGCTGTTTGGTAGGCTGGGGGCTTCACCTTGAATTAGCCAGACTCCCCCTCCTTTCTCCAGCACCGTCACCATCCCCTCCCCTTGCATCTCTATTCTCTATGCGTTGCTTTTTTTTCCTAAAGGCAATAACCTTAGTCTTTATAACCTTCTCTAGAGATAATTAAAAGATATTCCTGGCTTCTTAGCAGCAAGCCCTTGTATTTCAGGGGTAGAGAACAGTGAATGAAAGGAAAATTGTTAGCTAATCTCACTTATGAACTAAAAAATCCTAAACAAATGATTAGCAAACAAAATCCAGCAATATACTGAGTTGCTGGTATTCAACCATTTTTAACCTACAAATACAGCAATTTCTTGTGCTTCAATCTAATATTTAAAACTTCTATGACCAAGCTGAGTTTGACTCAGAAATACAAAGAGAATTTAACATTTCATACCATCATCTCAATAGACGGTTGACTTAAAATGTATGACTTAAAAATTCACGATTTAAATTTTTTAAAAACACTAAGAACAGAAGGAAATCTTCTTAACCTGATAAAGGATAGCTCCCAAAAAATTTCAGCAAACTTAGTGGTGGAACGTTAAAACTACTCCCTTTGTAAGTAAATGGATGGCGGATGTGGGAGCTGGATTTCTCACAGTTGGAGAGAGAAGTTATGGATAAGAAGGGGGAAGCCTGGAATGAACCATGTGCTATTGGATTAGAATCTGAGACATCAGTATGAACTCATGTTTAACCTAATAAAGACGAAAATGGGTAACTACAGACAAAATTATAGATCTCTGTGCATATATTGGTTAGCATGCATACAGTTATTTCATAGCTCTGTCAGCTGAGAGGCCTAGAGGCAGTGACACTCCAGTTGTAATGAGCACAGCCATCACTCAGAAAGAAAGGAAGTGCCAAAATCAAAAGGATGGGGGCAAGTGGAAGGGGCACAGGAGCCAAACTGAAAGAGCTTCTGATGGCCAAGGCTGGAAGAATTTGAACAACAAAATAAATAACATAGTACATCCCAAAGTACGAAATAAATATACACGAGTCCATACTGATATAAATACGTTTGAATAAACAAATAATTAAATGAATAGAAAAGACAAGTCTTCCTTACAGAAGAAATCCAGATAACATGTGTAAATATTCTGTCCTCTAGGAGGTAAAATTTAATTCTCCCTCCTTGAGTGTGGGATGGACTTAGTGACTTACTTCCAAAGACTAGAGAACGGAAAGCCAGGGGTGGGTGGGTGGGTCACTTTCCCATGGAAAAACCTGGCAAACACGACCTTGGTGGGGTGACAAGGTTAACTTCACCAGTGATCAGTCATGCTGTCAGAATGGATCCCTGCTATGATGTGATGAGAAGGGCACTTACCCTCTCTGGTCTTATTCCCAGGAAACATAACCCCAGTCTAATCGTGAGAAAGACAACGGCAAACCCAAATTAAAGGACATGCGACGAAACACCTAAGCAGTACTCCTCAAAACTTCAAGGTCACGAAGAAGAAAGAAAGAATAAGAAACTGTCATAGGCCAGAGAAGACTAAGGAGAGTTAATGAGCAAACACACTGGGGCCTCCTGGATTAGACCCTGGGACGGAAAAAGCACATTAGTGGAGGAACTATTGAAATCTCAACAAAGTCTGGAATTTAGTTAGTGGTTCACCAGTGTTGGTTTCTTAGTTTTGACATGAGTTTCATAACCCATGGTTATGTAAGATGTTAACAATAGGAGAAACTGGGTGAGGAGTATACGAGAACTTTGTGTACTCTGTGACTTTCTTGTAAATCTAGAATTATTCCAAAATAAAACATTTATGCAAAAAAACTATTTCCCTTAAAGTCAGGTTGAGTAGCAGGATGACCTCAGAATGCTAAGCAACACTGTAAGAAATAAGAAATAGAAATCGAACATATCAGGATCAAACGGGAAAAATAAAACTGGTATTATTTGATAGGATTGTTTACACAGAAAATCCAAAACAATAGACAAACTATTAGAACTAATAAGGCTCCAGTTAACAGCTATCAATACACACACAGACACAGACACACACACATTTGTCTACATACCAGCAACAATTAGAAAATATAGATATTCTTAAAGATACATTACAGTAGCGAAAAAAAGCTATAATTTATCTAGGAATGAATCAAATATAAGATGAGCAAAGTCTTTATAAAGAAACAAAATTTTTTATTGAAAGACATAAAAGAAAAACGGAATAAATGAAAAGACACACCATGTTCATGGAAGGAAAAATTCTGTATCTTAAAGATGTCACTTTTGCACAGATCAATATATAACTTTGTAAAATTACAATGAAATTCCCATCAGAGGTTTTCATGGGATATTTTCAGGGTAGTTCACTTCCACCAAGAGATGGGTCACAGGAAAAGCTCCACAGAGCAATGACCAGTGGTGACAGCCTCGGCTCTTCTTTGACATCATCTCAAGGTGACGGGGTCTAGGCTTCAGTCCCCATTGACCCCAAAAAGGTGATGAGCACAGGAGTCTTAAGTCAGGCCTATGACGGGGATATATTTCAACATCAGCTGAATTCCATGTTTTTGAAAGAGGAGCAATGGAGAAACTTGTTTCCTGCTATTTCTATTGCTCAGGAACCAAAGCCTCTTCAACCCTCGGATCTGGCCAGCTAGGACATAATAAATGACCCCACCAGTGGAAAAAACGCCTTCATTTCATTCCATGAGTTTATAAATCACTATGTTACTCAGTTATCCCCTGACTTCATCTCATATTTTTCTCCATCACTTCACCATAGGGGATAGTGTCCTGCAGGAAAAAGTTACATTCTGAAATGTGCATTTCATCTTCTTCCAGTATGGAAAATCAGGCTCAGCGAAGAAGGAAGACCGAAGAGCCACTGCCAGCTTTCCGCTTGGAAACAAGCCACGGAAAGGCATCCAGGAAGAAACTCATTGGAAGATGACTCTATCAGGCCAGATCAGGAGCTCACATCCCGTCTGAAGGAAGCCCTGTGACACAGCTCAGGTCAAACGAATCCCAAGACCCGCGCCAGTGTGTATACAGTACCTCATAGTTCGCAAATCATTTTGTCTCATTTGATCCACATAACAACCCTGTGACTATTGCCATTTGAAAAATGGGGACTATGGCATTTTACAGATGGAGAAGCAAACCCAGACTTCAAATTCAAGCAAACAAGCCAGAATGGGCGTTCAGATTTTTTTTTAAAAAATAACTGTCCTGTATTCTTCTGTCTCCACACTCCGTACATCATGGCTTTCTGCAGCGTTATCCCCCTGTCCCCACCTGCGTTGACCTCTTCAAGCCACCATCGGGCTTGGTCGAGATGCCCTGCAGCGGCTATTTTATTCATCTGAAGGCACATAGAGGCTTGTGGCTTATCCACAGGCAAGACCGAGGAGGGGTGGCCTTTTGGTAACTTAATAATCATGCCCCTACTAATAACAAAGGCAACTTCTCCAAACAAAAAATTTCAAAGGGCAGCCAGCGACACCTTCTCTGTGCGCCAGGGCGTTCCTCAGGGCTGCGCTGGGAGCCGGCACCTGGCCAGCCCACTGCTGACACCTTGTGGCCGAGAAACAGAGTTCCAGACCAGTTCCTATCAGAATCACATGGAGAAAGGAAGCTGAATGCTTAGAACCAGCCAGCTATCCCTCTGTCCTTCCCGAGTTCCCCTGGCAACCCTCTCCTCTAAATGGTGCCAGGGCTGCTTAGGAGCTGCTGTGACCCTCAGTGGGTGGCTGCAGGGCTTCCTCAGGGCCTCGGCGGCCCAGCTCCTGCCAAGCCACGGTGGTAGTCACAGGGCCCTCTAGGTGGCACCTCTGCCCAAGGCAGTAACCAGCATGCATGGCACTCGCCAAACAACTGACAGATGAAACACAGATTTGCTCATAAAAATAGGCATGAACCAGACACCTGAACACTGGGTCTAGTTTGGGGCCCTGTGTCTGCCGCCGCGAACTGTGAGCATCAGGAGGCGGGCGGAGGACACTCTGCTGGAAATAGAGCTTGTGGCAAACGGCTCTTGTGACAGCCATTGAGGCTAATTACAATTTAGAGGCAAAAATCATCGAGGGCCTTGTTCTGACATCAGTGAGAAAACACTTCAAATTCTAAGGAGACACTCCTAGTAATAGGCCAGGGGTAACTTCTGATATCTAGATTCATACCCTTTTAGTCGAGGCATCTAAATATGGAGAGTCTTGTCATTGCTTTACGAGGCGGTGTGCAATGATTTTAGCTCAAGATATTTTTAAATATTCCTAACAGCAATCAGCAGTATGGCTGTGACTGGCTTAGTTCACTTAACGAGAATTTGAGGCGGTTCTATCTCAAACCACCGTGATCTTCCATTACTCTAAGTACTCTAAGGGTCCTGACGCAGGATGTTTCATCTCTAGCCCTCTGGCTCCTCACCAATAAAATGAAAAGTTTGAACAATCTGTATTTCTTAAAGTGTAGTTTGTGAACATATGTGCATCAGAGTCACACAATCTTATTAAAGACCCAGATTGCAAAGCCATGGGTCTAGAGTCTGGGATCTGCGTTTTAATCCATTTTTCAGGTAATTCTTATGCACTTATGTTTGAGAATCACTAAACAAGGTGACATGGGGTCTAAGATTTATTGAGACCTATTGTGCACCCAGTACCGACAAAAAAAGCTTCTTTCGCTCAAAGAGCCCACAGTCCCACTGAGAACATAGACAAGAGAATAAACGGTGTAGCAAAGGACAGCAAACGCTATGGGAGAAATGAGGAGGGAGTGGGTGACTGCCTGGGGGCTTCATCCCTGAAGGCTTCCCAGGGGAGGGGACGCTGGAGTTGTCTGGAAAGATGGGTTCACCAGGCGCACAAAGGGTGCTGCTTCCGGAGGTCAGGAGGGGCAGCGCAGACCTCGAGAGCAGCATGTGACTTTCCGACACCGTCCTAGGGCTGGGACTGTCAGGGATCTGAAGCCCCACCCCTCCAGGGAGGCCAGCATCTGTAAGAGGAGAGGAACACGCTCAGGATTAGCCTGCGTTTTCATTTGATCCAAAAATGGATCCGGAGCTCTGGTAATCTCATCCTCTCCTTCCAAAGCAGCGAGAGGTCAGGTCCTCACCGAGGGAATGGCCAGGGCGGGGCTGGGGCAGCGTCCATCGCAGCTCGCCGGTGGGAGGCCCGTGGGAGTGTCCACAAAAGCGGGCCTAAGCTTTCGTGCCAGCAAATGACTTTCTTAATAAAGGGTCATTTTAAGTAACAGTTCTTTTTCTCCTTATTTCTCTTTCCCCTTTTTCCCTTTTATCCTCTCAATTTCTTTAACTATCTAATATTTTGAAAATATTTAGTTTCTGTCACTTTTGGAAAGACGTACGCCCCGCAAAAAACCTTTAGTTACGTACTACATAGAATCTGACCCACGCTCTTACATCCACCTCTAGCCCTCAGCATGAGTCCTGCCCAGGCCTCCTTACCTTCCTACCTAGATGGCTGCTGACCTGGTCTCCTGGGCCCAGTGCCTTGGGCAGACTCTGAAACAAAGCACAGCAGCCTGTCCCTCTCCTGCCAGCGGGGTGCTGGCGGCTGCTCCGGTCACCTCACAAAAGCCCATTCTAAATTTTCAGGAATTTTGTGAGCTAGTTGCTAAATAGAGACATGATTAAAAATTAAATTATACAGATGACAATTAAATAAGTTATGTTAATAACAAAGGAAACAGACACTCAAAATGCACCACTCCCCAATTATTTTACCACGTTATAGTGTTATCTATGCTCTTGAGGTTATTTATGTCCATTATGTCTGAATAGTGGAAATACTGTATAAATTGAGGTGCTGCTACCACGAGTCCTGCCTACTCTGAGTTCAATGACACCATGTTGTTAGCTTGAAATTGATCATGGTGAAAATATTTACACCATGGAAATCAGCATATGCTAGAAATCAGGCCTTCATTTATTATTTTGTTGATTGTCTAGACTTACGGAAGTGATGGAAAATGTTAATAATGAGGATTAAACTTTAAAATATGTAGTGTCTATGGCTGTTACATTGTGAGTGGCAAAAAAATTTGAAGTGCAATTCTCCCAGTATTTGAAAACTAATATCTGATTTAGAAAAGAAGTTGCTCATGTCATTAATGAATGGACAAATTTCCAGCCTCTGTCATTGTGGTTCCAGTTCTGTCTTACGTGTTAACATATGAGAAAACATCATTGAACACTTATTCAGCAATGGCAATCAGGTATAGGTACAAGAATTCAGCACAAATCAACAAAAGCATTTTGTGACAGCCTATTTGCTTTATAGAATTTATAACAGAGTGGTGTATATTTTATTATTATTGTAAATTGTGTGCTACACATCCTTAATATCAGCAAAATTTTCAACAAACTTGTATACACATGCATTTTTTTCCCCAGAGAGCCCATAGTTAAACATTTACCAGTGCAGCATTAATTTTCTTTGGGCTGTACATCTGTGGACCACAACTCATACCCCTGTAGCAAAAGCTTGAGTTGGTTTTAATTGACATGGTGGCCTCTGGAAGGAGCACTAGATTATGAGTTCATAAAGACCCAGGTTCTCATCTTGATACTGCCCCTTGCTAGCTATCTGCCATTGGCCAAGTCACTCAGCCTTTCTCTGTATCTCAGCGCCTCATGTGCAGAAATGGGTGCAGGGAACAATAGGAACAGCAAAGTCCCTTCCAGCTGTAACCTGTTATGAGTTATGAATATATGAGAAAGAGATGATTCCAAAGTTGCAGGAATGGAATCCATGAGGTTTGGGTAGTGCAAACACACCAGCCTAAGGATTCCCAACTGTAAACTTCAGTGCACAGTGTCATCTGTGAGGTCACAGATGTGTGTAAAATACCCCCATGTTGTTTGATTACCATACTTTCAATAGGAGTGACGTGAAATCCAGGCAAAGGAGAGGAGAGAAGACTTACCCATAAAGAATGTCTTTGAAGGCCTGTCAGTTTGAGATGAAATATACTTCTGCCTGTGGGGACGGGAGGGAGAAAAATGTACTAAATGCGCTCCTCAGGCAAGGGCACTGCTGTTCTAACTTCCTCTGCCCCTGCCCCTCTCCCGCTGGACTCAGCTTTCCTCTCCTGTGGGATACCCTGGCCATTGGGCTCTCCCCACACAGCAGGTATCTCCACACCCAAAGAGTGATGGCCCGCAAAGTATAACAATTAAATAGAAAGCACTTTATAGCTCGCACAGTTCCTTTGGGTCTTCACAATGTTGGGCAGGAAACGGTTAAGCAGGGCCCGGCCTGAGCCTGGGCAGTCACAGGCAGGGGAGGGGCTCCGATTAATAACACTGCACAGGAAGTGTGGGCCTCCTTCTCTCTGCCCAATGGGGAAATCCATTTTCAATTCTGACCTCAATGAGGAAGTTACTCTTCCTGCCAAAAGGAGTGGAGTAGAACTTTCTCCATCCCCACAGCACAGCAGAACCAGAAGACAGAGGGCAGACAGAGACAAACAGCACAGAGGGCAGAGCAAAACCTGGGAAGGGATGGGCAGGAGGTTGATGGAGACAACCTCCCTTAGCAGTGCAGAGATAAGATAACACTCATGGCTCCCTCACTGAAACGGAGCACAGGCTGGGAAACAAGACAATGCTACCAGGTGTGGAACAGGAATAGCGGGAGACTCAGAAAAAGGTCCACAAAATCTAGAAGAGTCTAGACACACCAGACCACACTGCTTGTAGCTTCCTTAGCAAAGAGTAAATGAAAGGCACACCTGAAGTCCCCTGGGTACGTTTTATTACAGTATATATTTTTTAGCTAATACATGATAAAAACATATATACTTCTTATCCCATGTTTCTGTCTTTATAAAATCCCAAGTTGAAGAACCCCTGTGGAAATTGTTTCAGATTGACAGCTGGCTCAGGAAGATCCTGACCTTACGGTCCACGTCCAGGATCTGATGCTTAGAGTGAAAAGAACCAGGTGAGCAGCCCTGCCCCCTTGCACCTTGTGGAGTGTGATCTTCAGGAGGTCTGTCTCCACCTCGGTGTGCAACACATTTACACGCTCACACACTTTACCAACCAAGGTCCAACCAGGAAAACAGAAAGCATCTCGGGCATTTATATGCAAGGGAATTCAATGAAGGGGACTGGCTACACAGGTGATGGTGAGCTGAGAAGCTGGACAGGTGACAGTGAGGTAACCTTGAGGCTGAAGGGACAAAGGGAGGAGGCCATTGTGGGAGCTGCAGTATTAAGGGCTTTCCAGAGGAGACTGGAGAAATGGCAGAGAGGAAGAGGTTGCTGGAGAAGCTGCGTGAGGCAGAAAGAGAGGGAAAGAAATACCTTCTCCCAAGTTCCCATTGGCTGAACTCAGCCAGGGTCAGGGGCCCTGCCATGCGAGGCAGAACAGGAAACGTGAAGGAATGGGTCTGAGGGAAAACAGGCCCAGAGCTAGCATATATACTAGCATTTAATTCTGGAAGTAGCCCTAAGGGTAGGTATTATAATCTCCATATCACTGTTGGAGAAACCAAGCCTTGGAGACATTAAAACAAACACAGCCAACAGCACACAGTAGCAAATGGTGGAGCTGAGAAAGAAACGTCAATCTTCCATCTGTACACCACACTCTGTCCGTCCTCCTAATTTGGTCCTGCAGTGGGGTGGGGGGCAGGGATGTCTCTTGGGTCACATAGCACTTCCAAGTTACCAACAGTAGCGATCCTTAACCTCCTGCTCGTTCCTGTGCCAGGAGCCACAGTCAGGGCACCACATGGTGCTCTGGCATGAGGGGAGGCCATTGTGGGCCAGGACTGCCAGCCAGGGAGGTGGACTCATGGAGGGTCTCGCCCAACCTCCCTGAACCTCCATGAAAGCCCTCTGTGTGCTCTTCAGAAGGCAAAGCAATGGCCCAACACGAAGGCTATGCCAGCTAATTATCTAGCCCTCCTTCTGCTCCCTGGAAGCCCCGGCCCTGTGGACGGGCCAGCGTTCTGTGTTTCTGATGTCAGATGGCCTGGTTCCACCTCTCAGTGGGGCTGGTATTTGGTTGATCCTTCAGGCTCCTACTTGGCTCATAAAGCACAAACATCTGCTGGGGTTCTGGTTGGCCTGTAGCAGACTTCAGAGTGCAGAGGGATGGAGAAAAGGTGAGGAAAGGGAGAGGGGAACCGGGGGGGAAGGGAGGGCGAGAGAAGCCGTTCTGGGGGAGTTAATCAGACGGTGTGTGATAGAGGAGGCTTCATCAAGCCAGAGCCTTGATCAACCTCCCAAAGAAGGGAAAGGCAGAAGAGAGGACGCATTTTCATGGAGCTTTGTTGGAAAGCCTGAAGTAGAGTCTGTGGATGCTCTTCCGCCATTGCTTTGCTTCCGCCAACTGTTCCTTTTCTCACCAGTTGGCTATTATTTTCTAACGCATTTTGATAATTACTTTATCAATCAAGAAAGATAAACAAAAGCCTAAAAATACATCTGAGTAAATGAGTTCCCAGAGCCAACCAATCTTCAGTACTATGATTTTTCAACGGGCGTGTTTGGGGGTGTACGGGTTTGATTCCTCACTCATTGGTGGTTCACTAGAGTATGTTCACCAACCTCCGCCTTCCTGGCGCTCCTCTGTAGGGCCAAAGAAATTCAATGAATCAAGGAAATGCTCTCCAAGAAAAATGAACACCCTAAAAAGACTCGCCTAAAATCTTATCCTTATTAGAATGACTCTGCTTTTGATTTGCTTATTAAATCAACAGAATATTGGGTCAAGAGTTGAGGGAGCACTTCACAAGCCACCTTTTAACAAAGTAAAATGCGGGGAGTTTGTATCATTGCAACTGTTTAGAAAGAAAAGTGTCAGTTACTCAATGAATAGAGCTCATATTTCAGAAGCCAAAATGTTGTCTAGAGATGCCCTGTGAGCGACTGGATATAAACCCAGGCCGTTAGACTCCAGTATACCTCACCAAGAGGCCCCGCCCCGCCTGGCTTATTAAGAGCCCTGGAGATAAGCTAATGAGCACTGTATTGGGGGAAGAGGCATTAGCCTCAACTTCTGCCTCAGTCCTAAATCTATGACTTTGGAATGAAAAAGTCATGGAATAAAGCACCCTAGTGACCCATTGGAAAGGCTTTTGTGACAGACCCCACCTCCTCCCAAATTTCCATTTCCCAAAGTCACTGTCGCCCACCACGAGAGGATCTGGGTTTCCATTCCTGTAACGAACAGCACAGGACTCACATATTCAGGGACTATTCTCGACAATCCAAAGCAGGTACTACAGGGATATGGGACCTGAAGGAAACCATCCAATTTATAGCTGCTCACGTAAAAACCATCAGAAGAATTGTGGAATGATTCTCCATATGGTGCCCTGAAGCTTCCAAAAACTATATGAGAAAGGGGCTTGGAAGAAATTCTTTCCTTTTCGGAGACAAGAAAGGTCGAAGCCAAGCATCTGCGGCAACCTGGAAGACTCCTCCCTGACACCCACCCCCACTGCATCCCCAGGGGTGGCCTGGAGGACCAGTCTGTGATGCCGCCCAGGCACACGGGGTCACCGACATTGGCTTGTTAGGCTTTTCCATTAACCAAGCTTATGTTTTCTAGTATAAATGAACTCTACAGTTACATTGTGTGGAAGCTTCGGGACATGGTTTGCCAAATGGAAAAACATTTGGAGGTTGGGAAAATATCTTGCACATAAATTACTGAAGGCACAGAGAATCTAAAAGAGGGTTGAAATCAGAAGCCAAGGAAAAGCCGGGAGGGTGCCAAAGTAAAAATGGAGAGAGAGAGAGAGACGGGGGAAAGCGACGTAATGATTTCTCTTAATGACCTGCCTTCAGACCGAAAAGGCAAGTTTCTAAGCCATATTTGAGCCTCATAAAAGCCATGTGCCTGAGGATTAGGAAATATACTTTAAATGGCTAGATCAAGCCCCCATTTTTTATCCTTTCTGAGTGGAGCTCTCCATTGATTATGTTAAGTGCTGGCCACTGGTAAGAAACACAAAAAGCTCATTGTCTTTGACTGTGGCAAAGGCCAGTTACACACTTGTTAATTTCCTGATTTATGACACTGAGGAGATGGAACTGAGAACAGTGTTTCCTGTCTGTCTCTCTCTGTCTCTCACTCACTCAGTCTCTCTCTTTCTCTCTGTCTCTCTCTCTTGCTGTCTCTCTTTTGGTGGTGGTGGTGGAAACTATTAAAACAGAGGCAGATCAGGAAGTTTGTGATAAAGAGAAGCCAGGCTCTCGTCTGACATACAATCTCCCTCTTGGCTTAAGTAAACTTGCTCCTTAAAGGCCTGCCATCAACAGACTCGGGCTCACGTTTCACCACTAAATCTGAGTCAACAATCTCTAATCTGGACACTGGGTTCGGAATCCAGGCTCAGGTTGCACTTGGAAGCTGACAGCAGGGACGAGAGTGGAGAAAAATACAGCCTTTGTTTCTGGTTTGATCGTCCCCACCGAGCGGAGCTGAGGTCATGTGTCATTTTCTGTCATCAACAAGATAGAACTTTGCACTTCCCTGGCCCTGAAATGGCTCTCCTGCCATTTATATGAAGGCCAAGGAGTGCTCTGCCCCAGGTTTTGAGGGCCAAGTTTGTGGAGAGCTTAGATTTGGAGTCCTTTTCATCTTTCTGACATGTGATACCGTGACATAGGCAGCCCTTGCTGGGTTGCTAGGCAGATATACAATTTCTGAAAAGTTACACCCGGAAAACGAAAACCCCGGGCTGGATTAGCATTTCACAAAGAACAGGGATAAAATGTGTAGCAGTTAGGCTAAAAAGCTAAAAAAAAATAAAATAAAAAAGAATTAAAGTTTCATGAAAACAAACTCTTTTTTTAAAGGATCAATAAGTATAAAAGTATCTTATTGCGTTCCTGGCCTTTGGTCCCGAGCCCTAATCCAGCTACTGTATGTGAAGTCGACATTGTGAGCCAACCGGCAGAGACTGGGAAGGAAGGTCTGGTGCAGTGTGGGGGTTTGGGGGTGCCAGGGAGTGTGAAATAAAAAAAAAACTCTGTTTTGTGCTGTTGTTTCAGAAAACTGTTCTTTCTTTCTACCTATAATTGTTTGCATTGTTTTTATTTTGTAATGGTCTTGCCCTTTCGTTTAAATCAACCTAGAAAGAAGAAAACAAATTACCACATAGCCTAAAGGTTCTGGATACATATCCGAAGGCATCCACCTTCCCTTTCTTCATCGAGGTCAATGGGCATGGCTTCCACAGCTCGCTCACTCACACGCCAGCCTTCCCTTAACAAAAATTTTTTTCAAGTATTTCTAATAACGGAAACGATCTTATATGGAACATTTAAATGGAATGTGAGGTGTTCACACCAGAAGTAGGAGGGGGAAATTTAGGGGTTACCCTTATTACCCCGAGACTCAGTGCTTCCAGCTGAGGCTGTACACTACTCCTCTGGTGCCCTTCCCAAGCTGGCCTTGTCACACAGCTGGGCAGGTGGTGGCCCCTCACCTGCTGCTCTGACACCATGGGCTTCCCAGCAGCCTCACCTGCTGAAGCTCTGGAGGGAAGCCCAGAACAGGAAATGGGAAAGGGCGTTTTGAAGACACAGAGGATGTGGAGGAGATTCGAGGGACCCAACTAATTCTTCACCCACAGGGCATGGGAAGCAGAACAGTCAGGATCCATGGCCCAGAAAACTCAGTCCTTCCACACTGAGTGAGTGCTGCATGCTAGGTGCACATAGGGAATGCAAAGATGAATTAGCCCTGGTCCTTGCCCCCAGGCTCTTAGAGGAAAGCAGATGAGTGGAAACAGGCACAGTAAAGAGCTGTGGAGGGAATCCCCTTGAGCGTTCCCCTTGAGCATTGTTGGATCATGAGGCCGGCTCTGTTTGCAAAGAAGAGTTCTCATCCAGGACAGGAATTTATTGGAGGTTAAAGAAAATATTGGCAATTGACTTTTTCCATAACTCAAGAGATGGGAACCACTTTTGTGCTCTTCTGCATGACTTTCAGGGTTGATGCTCCAGTCAGTCTCAATGAGATGACATATGTGAAAGTGACTGTTGTAAAACTTGGCCACACAGGAGGTACTCAATTCAATGCTCCTTTATTCATGCATGCAGGCATCTGTCCGGCCACAAGAGGGAGGCCAAAATGTGAGTGTGCTGGTTAAGTGTGGGCCTTGGTAACAGACTGCCAAATGCAATTCCAGGCTTTGCCCTTACTAGGCTTCTATGTGCTCAGTTTCCTCATCTGTAAAGTGGGAATAATAATAGTACCCACCTCACAGGGTTGTTGTGAGGCATAAATAAAATAATGCAATGGAAAGGCATTTAGTACCCATTGGATAAATGTCCACTAAGATTAGCAGTGTTGTTCATTCCCTCTTTGGGGGTTCACTCTGCTGGTTTGGCAAAACTCTGCATATGAAGAATGGGTGAGGAAAGAGGGCATTATCCATTCCCACAGGTCTGGAAGGATATCATCAAGCATGTGTGCCATTGGCTGATTCAGAGTCAAACGGAGTTAAGACCTGAGTTGACGCCGTATTTCTGGGGCTGTGGTGCCATCAAAAGAGCCCTGCATGTGGGGGCAGAGGGTTTAGATCTTGGCTCTCCTACCTACTAGCTGAGGGACCCGAGCAGATCCCTAACCTTCCTGGACTGTTCTTCCTCATGCAGAAATGAGGATCGCACAGCCTATAGCGTGTGGCTTTGTGAGAATTGCCTGAGATAGTCTGAGTGACTGCCCCCATTGTGGGGTCTGGCAATGTGGACACTTTCAATATTTCTGTCCATTTGTTCGGTTAGCTAGTCGACCAGGGATCCAGTGACCCCACCCAAAAGTGCCTGTGTGGCTTGGATTCAGGCCCCTGTGTTCTGGGCAAAGTAGCACAGCCCCGTGTGGCCCTGGCAGCTCCACGGCTGCTCTTGTTGGGCATCCCTTCACCTATCCAGTCAAGGGCCATGCGAGAAAGCCCAGCTTGCAGCTCAGAAAGTCAGAACAGTAGGAAATGGAAAACAGCCCCTGGCCCAAACGCTCCCTCTCTCCCTGCCCCAGGAACGTTAACGTGGTGGCCAAGTGCTTCTCTCTCCTCTTCTTCCCACTGAGCTGCTGCACAGGCCCCCATCCCTTCTCCCTCCCACTTTATTGACAGATATATTGACAGTTGGATTTTTGGCGGTGTTCAAAACCAGGTGTCAGGAGCAGCAGAGGTAGATATTTTTCTCTCCAAACACCATATAAAGGTCAAAGATGTTTCAATCTCATGGTTTAGGCACCAAGTAAATGACCTGAACTTTGCCCTATGACCTGAACCGCCAGGCGTCCTGGGCCCTGATGAGGCAGCTCAGCGCGGCGATGGGGAGCGTGGGTGCTGGAGCCCACTGCTGGGTTCTGCCTCTTCCTCTTTGCGGCGCCTTGAGCCCTGCAACTTCATGCCTCAGTTTCTTCGGCTATAGAATGGGGATGTAGATAATACCAGTGCCTCCCTCACAGGGCTGCTATGAGAGTTCAATAAGTGAACGTGGGCACAGCTCGAAGATGGGGCTGCGCACCGAGTAAGCGCCTAAAGGACGTGAGCTATTTTCCGTTTCTCAGCTGAGGCCCCTCCTTTCACTAGAACAACCGCATACACTGGTGACAACTGTTCATTCCAGCCACAGTCAAGAGGACAGAATGAGAGGCCCTTTCTGGGTACTGAAGATTAACTTTCCATCTATAAGTGTGCCCAAGGATCGAGGAATTATCTGATCTCTAAGGCTCTTTTGGGTAAAAAGTATAATATTCCGTGACCTGGAATCATTGCACAGCACAGAAACCAAAGAGCAGTGACTGAGTCTTGTCCCCTCGTGTCACTCCTTGTATTGAAAAGAAGCCCAAAGATGCACTGACCGACTGCTGAGTCGGGGGTAACACCAGCACCTCCCTCCCCTGAGCACCAGAAACGAAACGAAACTCTGCAGCCTTTCTGGGCTTGCTGCACAGCTGGTTTTCAGGGTTTTACTATCCTATCATTAGGCTAGTAGGATAAAAGGGCCTCCACTCAGCCGACATTTCCCATTTCAAAGGTGGAGAAGAGCTCTTCAAGGATGCAAAGTTAGGAAGGCCACAGTGGCCACCTTCTAGGACCCTGGATGACACGGGAAGAGCAGTGCGAGCAGTGGCCTCAGTCTGTCTGAACAAGAGCCACAGAGCCTGAGGCAGAAGCGATTAATTGCAACTCAGGAAAATCAGACTTGGCTTCGCAGAGGGGTGGCATGTAAATTGAGCTTTGAAGGGGGTGGCTTATTAATTGTATTAAAAATAATCATAATAACTTCCCATGTGCTGGGCCTAGGAGATACAAGGCAAATAAGACAGGATCCCAAACCTCAGGAACTTTGGAAACTAGCAAAGGGCACAGAAAGCTGAGCAGCTGGACAAGCAGAGTGTGATGTGCACTGGGATGGAGGTGGGCATGGAGGGGTACCTGCCCTGGCAAGGGAAGGGAGGAAGTGGTGCCCGCAGGTTACCCAGGAGAGCATCACCCCAGTAGCTGGCTGAGCCTTGATGGGCTGCAGAAATTGCCCAGGGAAGACAGGGGAAGACATTGAAGGCAGAGGCAGCTCCGTGTGCAAAGATGTAGAAGGAAGAAAGAGAGCAGAGGTGTCAGGAAGCAGCTCCTAACTCAGCATGGGGAGTGCAGGTGGGGCTGGCAGGCAGGGAGAGGCCAGCAGGGGCCAAAGCTGGGGGGTCTTGGCATGCCACACTGGGTCTGTGGCTTTGCCTTTGTAGGGCACAGGGAACCACTGAAGAGCTGTAAGCGGGGTGTGGCATGTCCCAGGGTGGGGTCCTGTTGAACTGATCAAGGAAGCTACTAAGACTCTCGCCCCTGGGGTGGAGGAGTAGCAAAGGAGTGGAGGAGTCGGCTGAGTCTTGAGCGCCTTTGTACCTGGGCCTCAGCCCTGGCCTTTGGCTGTGGCAAGTGGACAGCATGAGCTGGCACCTACAAGTCTGCTTGAGGCTCAAGGGAACACCTGCAAGAAGAGAGTGGGTTGCAAGGCTGTGAATCAAGGCTCCAGATGTGCAATTATAGACACCCTGGAAAACACTCAGAGAGATCCCTGGTGAGACCAAGAAGTGGTCCATCTTGTCCACAGCCTTGTTCTCTCATTCCATGTAAGCTCTGCGGCAGGGGCTATGAGCTCTACTCTTTTCTAGTCTCCACCCCCAGCATGAGACATGGGACCTTGGGTTCGGCGGGGCTTTACCAACAAGGAAGGCACTGCCTGACTCGTTTCTCAGAAAGCGGAGTGGCCTCAGCACTTCCCCACACTCAGTATGGTATGTGAGCAGCAACTGTTAACACTCAACTTTCTAGCTTAGTTTAAAATGAGGGCCACTTTTCAACAAAGCTGAATCACTGCCACAAACTGACAGGAAGTCAAAATGACAATTCATGGAGACGTCAACAGTTTTTCTTCAGATTGGATCCGGTAATAAAAGGAAAATAAAAGGACCTTTCTCACAGAGTCACCATGAAAATGAAATGAGGCTAATGTCCATACGCTCACCACTTGCTCATAAGTATTTGCGTTATTATTTCTATGTAATTATTCTATGTATTATTTCTCTTTATATATAGTTTTGATGGACTAAGAGGATTTCGCACTCAGGGAACACTCAGTTTAAGAGAAAGAAGGGAAGGAGGAAAAGGTGTGCCGATGTCTAATGAGATGCCCCGGAATCTTTTCATGTTGGAACAAAGGTACCTTTTGTTTCCAGAAAGGTCAAAATATTTGCTCAGCAATCTTGGACTACAGCACAAAAGCAAAATCGATATCCTGGACAATTGACTCTACGGCCAAGTCCAGATGAATAACGCTAACAGGCACTTTGCACCAGACAGCCACAGCTGAGCATCCGGGTCCTGGCACGTCCTCACCTGGGCCTGAGGAGTTCCCATGGAGTCATAAACACAACCCCACACCAGGAACCTCTGAGATTCCCTCAGGCTCCACGAGAGAAAGAAACCAGGTATCCAGAAGCCTCTCCTAGGATGGCTATTTGGAGAAAATTACTGATGGTGCCTAAGCTTTTAATGAACATTCGTTTTTTTGACAAGCTAAACCAATTCAGTGTGGGACTCTGGACAAGTCAATTCACCTTTCTAGGCTTCAGTTTTTTCACATGTAGAACAAGAGGACTAGACTAGATCTACATTGACTAGAGCCAGGTATTAATGTACTTTCTACCTTAGAAACTTTCTGATGTTTAATTCAGGTACCAAAAAAAATCCAGATTGACCCCTCCCATTCATACAAACCACCTCCAAGTAGATGCGACTGATCGGAGGGGAACCCATGGGCGAAGTTTGCATCCACTGTGCGGTGCTTCTTGAGCCTTAGATCCAAACCCTTGGAGCCAAAAAAGACCGGGACTTAGAATTCGGGAAGGGACACCACAGTCTACAGGCCCAGGAACCGGCTCTACACGCAGTGTGTGTTGTCAACAATGGACGTGGTGGGGAAGCAGACCCTGGAACACACGTGTGGGCTCTTGTTCACAGAGCAGCATGATCCACAGACGGTTGGGAAGGGCCAGTGTCACCCCAATATCTCAACATCTTTTAAAACGTACTTACTTTATTTCTAAAAATTTTTCCCTGGGGGAAAGAAGTGAACATCTGTAACAAGGAACATAACAACAATAGTCGTAATAATGAGAAAAGCAAAATCAGCACATGTAAGTGCATTTTTTTTCTTAGAGATTTATTTTCGTTTGATGAATCTGACACCGGTCAGGGAGAGAGGAGAATGTGGGGGAGCCCAGCATGGAAATGAGCACCCGGAGGAGGGGTGCAGGTTCCTGCGCGGGGACTCGGTGTTGGGGTGGGTGGGTTGGTTGGTGGAATTTGTTGCCGGAAGTTTTCCTTTTGTTTACGTTTATAAATCTCTCCCTGGGCTTGCGAGCTTCCCCTCCCTCCCCTCCCTTCCCCTGCCCCCCAATTTCATTTTTAAAAAGCGAGCTCGCTCGCCAGGTGTGTCCCCCAAGCTCTCACAGCTCTAATAAATAAGGAGCACCTGTAAAACAGTAGCTTGACTTGTTAAGTGACTCTGTACAAAGGAGAATATAGAAATACAGTATGTACACTGCATCCACGGCCCCGGGGGCTCTAAGGCCGGCGCGACACCGTCCCAGCCTCACCCGCCGCTGCCCGCCACCCCTCCTGCTGCCGGCTCAGCGGCCCTGTGGGCAGGGGGCACCTGGACCCCTCCAGAGGGAACAATTGCTTTATTTGAGTTAGTAAACAGATACACTGAATCACAAGGTGATTTGATTTTTTTTTTTTTTTTAGTTTTCTTCTTTTTTTGGATTTTTTTTTTTTTTTTTCTCTTTTTTTTTTTTTTCTGTACTCATCAGAATGGGATACTCCACGACTGTCTCACCGACTCAGTGCCAGTACACATGCTCTAGAGGACTTCTGGACTCGCAGCTACAACTGTACAAGTGCACACAAGAAAATCTACCCTGTTATCCTCCACCCACTGATTGAGGATCCAATTGCACATTTCTCTTAACCATGACAGGAGAAAGCAAACAGTGAAACAGAATCATGGGTGATCTTTCTCACTTTCCCTCTTGTTTTCATTGGTTTGTCCATACCATTCTAATTATCATGAAAGGGCTCTGCGTATAGAGAGATTGCTTCACTGACTTCCTGGATCACCGAAAACCATCAGGGTTGAAATTTCATCCAAGTCTTTCGTGACGCCCAGCAAATATTCCCTCTCGGATTATTTTACACCTAGAGGGCATTTTGGTCTTCAGTTCAACACTCTTGCTCTGTTCCCAAATGGGGCGCTATTTAGGGGAATTTAAAGAGAAAGCTGAGAAGAATAAACATTTACCGAGTTCTCTTGGCATTCAGTCTCTGAAAAACCACAGTATAAACTATTCATGCTGCTTCTTACATCTGTCAAATCGAAAATTAAAAGCCATAAAAGTGTAACACTGAAAATATGGCATTAAAAAGGATAAAGGTGGCCTTTGTAAAAATAACAAGAAAAGTATATTAGCCAATAAAATATTCTAACTCTTCATTTAAAAGTGCATCCTGGGCAGGACAGAGATGAATCTGAAGCGTTGGGACTCCAGTATGATCCCTCTCCGCCGTCAAAACGTGGACAGTATAGGTCCAAAACCGTACAATGCAAATCACAATTCTTAGTGTAGCAGCAAAACCACAGCAGTTTTTAAAAAGATTAAAAAAAGATTTTTGTTTTCAAATCCATATCATCTTCCAGCCTCACCCTCTGAGCCTGGAAGATGGAGCGGGGAGAATACCTACATTGGTCCTTGTGGCTTGTTGGTGTTTTGTTTTTTTAAAACCAGGGGCGAAATCCCTAAGTTCCTCTGGGAGAAGCAGAGATGGTGGCAGCAGGAAGGCTGGGCCCGCTTGGTGGGTCCAAGACGTGCTGGCTTCTCTGGGCTAGAGGCCACGGAGGGAGGGCTGCTTCCTCTGAGATGCTTAATGACAGGAAGCGGCTTTATTTGCTTGAGTTTTAGCCAGAGGGGGTGGTGAGCTGACCAGCTGGTGTCATTGGATGGTGTGACATGGTTTGCTCTGCGCCCTCTCTCCATGCAAGGTACCCTGTGAGTGAGCGTTCCTGGAAAAAGAGGAGAAGGGGCCTGTCAGCATCTACTGGACCAAACCAGCCCCCCCGCCTCCCACGCTGGGGAGAACCCAGGCATGAGTCAGACCAGCACACTCTCCAGCCATCAGGTCAGACCTAAGATGAGTCCCTAAAATTAAGGCAGCACAGCGTGATTTCGACATGACTTTCATTCACGGTTCTGCTCAGGATGCAGCCCTGCCAGCTCTGCGTGAGGAAATGAAACTCGAGTCGCTTTTTGGAATACCACAATGAGCATGGTGCACCACGCCCTCACCCAAAGACCACAACAGCATCCTTTGCGACCTGGCAACTTTCACCCTCCACGTTACTGCACGCTTAACTGGCAGAAGGTCTTCTGAGTTGCCCAAGGTCACCCCAAAGCCAGACAAGCCTGGAGCTCCAGACCTCACCCCTGTACTCCATGCCCTGGTGTTTACTGCTAAGGAGGAAAGCCAAGAGATTCACTTTTTAGGACATGAAAATTTACTGTGGACACATAGACCTCTCTTCCTATGGTTTCCTATGGAGGCAACTAAGCTGGCAGAAATGCCCCTCTCTGTGGGTCTTGCTGACAAAGGTGAGCCATTCACATCTCTTCATATCCTAACCAAACAGTAGCACAGGACTGGAAGACAATAAACCAACCAGGCCTTGGAATCCCAGGGCAGATGTTCTAAACAGGATTGTTCACCTGGGGAATGCCCACCCCAACTCCACCACCACCGTTAGGCTCTGCTTCTCCACCCCTACTGGCTTATTCCATTTGCTGCTAGTCCCTTGGTTTGAAACATAACCTCCTAAGGACACTCAGTCACTCCCAGTAAGGAGCCACTTAGAAGTTTGCCAACCAACGGGGAAGTCCCTGAGGTCTGGGGCTGTGTCCGTTTTGCTCATGTCTCTATGCCCAGCTCCTAGTTCAGCTCAACACACGTTTGTCAAATGAATGAGGGTCAAGCGGCTCTGGTCCTCCATGCCCCAAAATAGTACCTTTTTTTTCCTGCCAATAACTGGGGATGTCAGGAATGTGAATGGGTAAAATTTGGCTAACGTGAGGTGGTGACAGAGGACTCATAAACATCTTTACAACTGTTGAGATTATTCCTAGAACAATGAACAAATAACTTCAGGGAGGTGACAGAATTTAGAACTTGAAGGGACCCCAGAGATAATATACTACAATTTCTTCATTTTATAGATGAAGAAATGGAGGCCATAAAGAGACTTGGAAACTTGCTCAGAGTGTCTGTAGCATGAATTTAGCACAAGTGTGAGGAGGTCAAAATGCCCGAGGGGAGGACGAAGTCCAAGCTTGTGCTTTGAACCCGGCTATCCAAATCCTGGTGTTAATGGTAACAATCACGATCAGCCAAAAACAAGGTTTGAAAAATCTGAATGTGCATGACAGGAAATGCCTGAGTTCCCCAAATCACATTAAATCACCAGATCTGTGTGCATTTAATATGTATATTAAATAACCAAAGTGAAAATGCAAAACACCACAAATATGCAGTGGGGGTGGAATTACAAGGCCATGGAAACCTTTTCATTTGGCATGGTCAGATCTGGAAACGCGGATATTTATCTCTGAATAAAGAGCTCACTTTAATTTCTTTCTTTCTCTTTCTCTCTCTCACTTTCTCTCTTTCTTCCTTCCCTCCCTTCCTTTCTTCCTTCTTTCCTTTCTTTTTTTGAGAATGAGGGACAATGGCGAGAGGGACACAGAAACAAAAACACCAAGAGCCACCAAATGTGAAGTCACAAAGGACCAGGAAGCAGCCTCAGAAATGACAAATGGATCCAAAGACACCAGCGTAGCATCTACTGTAGATGATTCTTTTTCGTGTAGGGAGCACAGCCTGAAACTTGCTGTGGAGGAAGGGAACCCGTCCCCACCTCTGGGCTTGAGACCAAGAGTGACCAAATCTTATAGTCAGAGGGGGCCTCTGAATTCTTTCTTTCTAAAGGAAAAGAAAAAAAAAAAGGTGTTTAATGCTTTCTTCCAGCGACTGGAAAACACCACCATTTTGAATTCCTTCCTTAAGATTGCTGCCACTGCTTTTGAGTGATGTAGCTTTTTCCTCTAATGTAACCATGACCCAAAAATGTGAAATATTTCTCAAATAAATTTCCTTATGTTCAAATCACCTTTGGACAAAGGCCAAACATGGACAGCATCAGCCTACTTGGAGAAAATTTCAAGGCTTTCATAAGGGACTGGGGAAACAGGATTATAATGAGAGCCATTCTGGAAGCTTAACTACAGCGTTTGCCATCCCAAACACTATAATAATCATTATTATTCGCTGGTATCTATTATTGTCTGGTAAATAATATGTGTTTTCCCCCAAAGTTCTAAAGGATGCAGCTGTACCACACGCTATTTTTTGCAGCCCCATTCCTGCTGCCTCCAGAAGCCTCCTCACACCAAGCTTATTTTAAGAGAATGGCAAAGTAGACAATTTGTGCTGTTTCCTTCCCTCTCACCACACACTTGCCGAGGCCGGGACACCCACAAAGGCCAGATGGTGGCAGTACAAATCCCTTTCTGCCGATACCAGTTGAGGAGGGGGTGGTCCTGAAGTTATCTTCATTTGTTCTTCTGGCTCTGGCTAGTACAGGGCAGCCCCCCTGTTGGTGACACAGGAGTAGACTCTGGAATCAATGAGACTACGGAACCAAGCTCGGGCTTCACTTTCCTGATAGTTACTGGTATGTGAGGTACAGAACTCAAGAGTGGGGAGGAAGCAAGCTTGGAGTTTTAGAAAGTGATCATGGCAGGAAGTTCCAAAGTCGGAGCCCCTTCCTACTTTGCCCTTGCCAAGCATGGGGATCTTAGGGAAAATCCATCCTCTCTGTCTGAATTTCTTGCTCTGAGTGAAAAGGAAATTACTACCAAAAGTGAGACAGATGTGAGTTACAGCCCAATGTGACCCCTAACTAGCAGTGTGACCTTGGACCTATTCTATAACCTCCCTAAGCCTTGATCCCTCCTATGAAACGGGGGCCTGGGTGAGATTTTCTATTATATCTTCCATCTTTCATATTCTGTGATTGTAGGATCTTTGGACCAAAACAAGTATCTAGTATGTAGGATTATAAACTTGAGCAGTTGAATATTAATCTGTTATCAGTGTATAAGAAAGACTATTAATTTCTGGACCTCAAAGTCTGAAGTTTCAGAAAGAGTCTCCTTCTCTCTATTAATCACACACACACACACACACACACATTCTCAGCACTGGCAGAGATTTCTGGAATGTCCCTTAATGCAGGGGGTTCTGGGAAAGTGGCAATATTTGCACCTCACATTCAGGTTTTCTTCTGAATTGGGGGTTTGTCTGAAAGCAGGACAAGCCAGGGCCCTGTGACATGGAACATCACACACACACAGCCCATCCTGTATACCATGGATGTACCGTGTATGAAGACCGGCTGCATAACGCATGGTCTCCAGTGGGCATGTATGGCCAGGTGTCTTCAGAATTCCAGGCCCACCTGTCCCTTTTGGCCAGAGCAATGAAGTGTCTTCCTCATGGAATCATAACTGCACACCAAATGCACTGAGAGAGCCTCTGTCCACCTGACATTTCCTTTTCATCACAAAAGCATGGCTAAGAGTGAGTGAGTTACTCATTCTCCTTTATCACACAAGAATTTTCAGAGAATTACAGAGAGCAAAAATGTGCCTGAGTACTAATAAATTCTTTCAATGTTGATACTGTCAAAATATGGTCATTCTCACCTTTTCTTCTTGGCCTGTACAGCCTAAGACTTACGCTGATAGCATTTAAAAGGAAATTTTACAATTTCCAGGCAACCATTCCCCAAAGAAAATGTGTGTCCAGAGAAAAATGTCTGTCTTATTCTACATCCCAACATTTCCAAGCTAGTCCCTCCGTGGTGTGAGTCCACCTCTACCAGGAAGCCTGCCTCGATTAATCTAAACCATTTTCCAAACTTTTATTCCTCTTTCCTTCCTTACGTACCTATGTTATTAGCATAACCAGAATCCTATAGTCCTGTAGTCCTGTCTTACCTGGTTAGAAGGCAAGCTCCTCGTGACTGTCATATTTATTCCCATGAGTCTAAAATCTGGTGGCATCAACTCTATGATGTGCAAGAAATGCCTGTTGCCAAACCGACTTGCCTTTGTCCAATAACCCAGGTCGCACTAATGATGCCACTCACTCAAGCATGTTGGCCCATCACTTATCATGGTTAAATACAGCCATTACACTCTGGCTTTGGCCACGCTGTTTATCTGGGACAATAACGAGTCCCCAAGGACTGGACTGCTCTCAGGTAGCCACAGCTATTCTGGGACACTCACAAGGGTACAGCCCCGCGGTCAATGAACAGAGCCACCTGCAGCAGCTGATAAACCCAGGTGTGATGCCAGATAGTGGTCTCTGCACCAAGCTTATCCCAGAAAGGGCTACGCTTGGAGAGGTTTTGCCAAGAAAATGGTTCCCTCTCTCCCCCGTCAACCACTGCTTCATGAAGAGCTTTGAAATGACTTTTATCGAGTTGGAAATGGTTTTCATTAATGAAGTGGAGGGCATCTCTTTCCTTATAGCTCACTAACTGATGAAAGTAATTTAAAAAATCCTTTTTCCTTTTTAGTGCGATTGCGTTGGGAAATAACCCAGGGTGAGGACAGGGGTGTGGGGGCCCGGGGTGAGCTTCAGCTCAGCTCAGTGCTGGCTCTGGTCTGAATCACAACTTCGTCACCACTGAGCTGTTCACTCCTTGGCTTTGACAAGCTAAGGCCCATGTATATTTAAAAGAAAACAAATTAAACCAAACCTAAGAACTTGAATTTTTTTTTAATAATTTTCTTCTTTAGCAGTGTCTCTTATTTTACTCTTTAATCTATAAAAATCACAACCATACAAGACCCCCTACTGAGATAACTCCATCTTTAATTCTTTGTTTCGGAAATTAAAATTCTGGTTTTCTTTGCTTAGCTGGGTCTAGGAGTTAAATGGGTAGACAGGCCTGTTTATTCTTATAAGGAGTCACTGCTGTTTCTGGCTGACCTCAGAAAGTTCCTGGGGGACCAAGAACGCTGAACCGGGGAACCCCCTCTTGTGCACCCACAAAGGCCTTATCTTCACCCTGGACAACTGATCCTCTTTAACTACTTCCAGTCCTTTCTGGAACCTGGGAGTTTAGGCAAAGCAAATGACTCTATCTCTGGCTTTTTTCTAAAAGCAGGCGGGGACTCGTGACTCACAGTGCACATTTGTACCAACACACTGGAGCAGGGAGCTACATCCATTCACAAAAGACAAAAATAAAATAAAGAATTACCTGATCCAGCTAATATTCTGCAGGAAACTTTGAAGAAGAGCCTAGAGTCCTATGCCCCTGGCTTTCAGGACCAAGCACTTTCCATTACGGTTTGAGAAAGCCGTAGTGTTTTCAAAGAAAGGAGTCAAATTTTATTGAGCACCTACTTTATGTCAAGTATTGCACTAGAAACTTTCATATAGTTCCTTCACTTGAAAACTGGTATATCTTATATACTGACTTCACTTATACACTTATTTCATTGAAACAACAATGCTTCTAAAGTTTATTATTGTCTCCATTTTACAGATGAGGAAACTTTCCTAGGAAGGTTAAAGAACCTACTTGCTCAAGGTCACTGCTAGAAAGGGGCAAAGCTGGACTAAAATCCAGCTCCTATGACTCTAATGTTACACCCCCTGCAGGGAGTGCTGCCCCCAATCCAGGTTTCATCGCTCACCTTCCTTACCCTGACAGGTGGGGTTTACGATATCAGAGCTGTGAGGGGCCTTAGAGACATACATAGTCCAGCTCCCTTGCTTTGCAAACAAGAACTCTGAGAAGTTATTTGATAAAAATTACTAATTGCATTTCCATTCAAGTCCTATTCAATACATCAACTAGCCGACGCTGATTCACACCTTCCAAAAATTCTGCCTTGGACAAAAAAAGGTAGATGTTTATTGTATTAAGATTGAGTTTGTTATTTCTCTATATTATCTGAATACAGGCCTTCTAGGTATTAAAAACAAACAAAAGAACCTAGAGAAAAAAGCAGCTTTATGTGGCAAGTAGCTATGGTCTATGGATCAAGAGATTTTAAGATTTTCAGATGAGATCCAAAAAAAGAGGTCTTTATGACACTTTATTATTTTTTTTACAACCAGCCCATTAGCAGAGAGAGAGAGAGGGAGAGAGACAGGCTCCATATTCATGGAAATTTCACTGTAAGAAATAACAACAAGCATACTGTCCCCCTGCCCCCACCCCAAACAGCCAAGGAGATGGGGAGCGTGGTTAATAATCGCTTTTCTGCAACCCTTCAACCCTTCAGCCCCAGGTATTCAGGTACAACCTATTTCGTCTCTGAAATCAGCTGCCCAACATGAGGAAGCGATGCTGTGGGTGGCAAAAATATGACTCTGGTCCTTGGCACAGGGCTTGTAACTCAAGCAGCTTTGGTCGTATCCCGTGTCCCACTGAGGGGAAAGGCAGATGAGAACTCAGGTTCTAATCCTAGCTGAGCCACGCTGTGACATTGAGCATTCGCTCTGTTTGTCCCAGTCTCTACTTGTAAAAGTGGAACCAGACATCTTATGACAATTTCTGGAACAACAGCATGGAAGTGTTTCATTACCTTACATGACACATTTGAGCGAAGAAGTTCTGGGCTGCAGGGGCCACCATGACAATTCTTATACTAAGGACCTACTATGTGCCAGGTACCTCCTGGACATTTTAACTTATGTTATTTACACTGGAGCCTGACAACTCTATTACTAAGTAGGGGTATTAGCTTCGTTTTTTTCTATATAAGATATGCTCAGTGGTTTTATGTGGAAACTCTGGAGCCAGACTGCCAGTTAAATCCCAGTGCTGCCATTTAATGGCCAATGACTCTCGGTAGGAGATTAACCTCTCCGTGCCTCAGTTTCTCCATCTGTAAAATAAGTTTAATAATGGTGTCCCATTGGGTTGTTGTGGGCATGTAGCACTTGGAACACTGCCTACATAGGAAAAGTGCTCAATAAGTACTAGCTGTTACCATTATTTAATGAGAAGATTCAGGCACAGAGAGGTTATAAAAGTTTTCCAAACTCCCAGCTGGAAAGCAACATAGCCGGTTTTCAAATCAAAGCAGGCCTCACTCCAGCCCTGTGCTCTTCTCCCAGGCATTACAGCCTTTCTAACAGGACAGTAACTGCCATTTCTAGGGCACCAATGATGCGCCACACTCTACGTATGTTTTCTTACCTATCCTTCACAGCACTGTTACTATTACTCATGAAAATACTAATAGCTCAGAGGTTGAGTCACTTCTTCCCTCATCTAGGAAATGGCTCTGGCAGGATCTGAACCCAGGCCGGCCCAACCCCAAAGCAGATGTTCTTATCCACGAAACCACAGTGACACCTTCCTTCACTCCTGGGAGCCCACTGATGCCACATGTGGAAGCTTCAGAAGGTCTATGGCCTAGGAAGTTAAAAAAGATGAAAGAACATCTCCAAAAGTTGCCAAACTCCCCTAAAAGGACCCGCAGGCTGTGGGAGGATCTGACTTAGATTCTGTGAAAATCTCTGAAGGTGTCTGGGGGAAAGCAAGACACCGAGGCCTCAAGGCTGCTCTTCAGGCCAAGGACATAGCGTTTGGGCATCACTGTGGCCACTGTCCAGTCTCCGTGTCCATCATCAGGGAAGTCCTCTGCCAGGAGAGCCACTGCCTGCCTCTGTGCACCCACTAGGCGACAGCCGGCAGCCCGCACCACTCCCTGCCCTGCTGGCCTAAGGCTCGGAGCAGCTGGTCAGAAGGGCGGAGCCCACTTCCACAGCAATCTGGGGCCTGGCCAGCACCCTCCTTGACTGGGCTTTGTGAGGTTTCCTTTCCTGGTGTGCTATGAAGCCTCCTTAGGCCTACTCTGGGCCCAAAGAAAGGAGTTCTTCTTCCCACTGCATGGCTACAGTGGCTTTCCATACTTAAGACATAGATATAGCAGTGTCTGCCCCTCACACTGTAGTGATAACATACTGCAATGTTTAGAATCAACCGCTGGTACTTAGCCTGTCATCAGGATGCAGCCATCAGCTTTAGCGAGGCCAGTCTTACTTCCTCTCAGTCTACAAACAGCTGCTAAAGTAATTTTCCTCAAACCCAGATTTCATCCTGTCACTGCTCTGCTCGAGGTCGTGGTGACGCTGCCTAATGTATAGAGTACAAATCCCACAACCTCCTGCTCCACTACCACCTTTCTCCTCCAGCCTCCTGCTCCTCTCCTTCTGCAGTCAAGCCCTCTGCTGCAGCCAAGGCAAGGGCAAGGTCATCTCTAACGTGGCTTTGCTCTTTGCCTCTGCAGCTTGGGCCATCCAATTGCATTCCTTATTCCTCCACTCCTGACTGCCAGTCCACGTCCCTCCCCGGTTTTAGGATCTAACTCCAAATTCATCTGCTTTATGGAATGCTATCAGCCTAACGCCATTGGCTAGTCGTCTCTTCAGACTCTTCTCATTCATTTGCTCAACAAATACTTGCGAGCTTGTTCTGCCAGCTCCCAAGCTAGGTGCTCGGTTACAAGGGAGAGTGACCCGCCCCCAGTCCCTGCCCTCGCTGAAGCCGGCGGCCAGCACAGGCTTTTGTACTGTATCACATCAGTTTGCAGATTCCGCATATTGCTTGTAAAAGTGACCTCGTTATTTTGTTATTTCGTGTCTCTCTCAAGGTTAATTAGCTCCTCAAAACAACTCAAGGACCCCTGCCACAACCTCTCCCTTTTTTTTTTTCTTTTCTCTTCCTTCCTTCCTTGCATCTTTCCTTTCTTCCTCCCTCCCTCTTTCCTTCCTTCCTTTCTCCTTCCTTTCTTCCCTTGTTTTTTCCTTCCTTCCTTCTTCTCTTCCTCCCTTCCTCCTTCCTCCCTCCCTTCCTCTTTCTTCCTTTCCTCCTTCCTTTCTCCTTTCTTCCTTCCTCCTTCCTTCCTGATATCACCTAATAAAAGTGTCCTTGCAGGAAGTCAATGTTAGATTTTGTTAGTTAAAATTGGATATGTTTTACCCCCTAGAGAAATAAATGACGACTATCTCTGAACCATGAATAAGTGAAAGCGACTGCCCCCCTCTGTTTGGATATGATTAGGAATTTATTAAGTTTTGCAGAATGTGATATATTAATTAAATATAAATTAAGAACTCCAAACATAGGATTTTTAATAAGTTATTATTTCTGTGCATAGGCCACACACACACAGCTGAGACACAGAACAAGTTGATCAGACGATCAGACGGTGAGGAGTGCTGTCGAAATCAGAACCCTCAACCGAAATCAGAAACTTCATTTGTACGTTCATAATGTTTTCCCACAAAAACTTTTTCATAGGTTTTCAATTAGCATCTGGGATTCATGTTGTTCAAACCTTGATTTGAAAATAGACATTAAGTCCCATGTTTATGATGCCATTGTATTAGATGAGAGGATGGAGGGACCTGGATGTATTTTTGGTTTGGCAAATTGTAGAACTATTTTTTCAAACTTCTGGGGTTTGGCTAAAACCAAAACTTATTTTGCCAAGCACTGTGGCCTTAATTTTTAAACCCATGTGTATTTTAAAAGAAATTCGATCTATATGTTTCTGACTCATTTACACTTAACTCATGAAAACGCTGCTTGGTACAAGCGATTAGATGTCCAAGCAGGTTTATGAGCCCTTCTAAGCCTTCTTTTCCCCCGTTCTTCCCAGAAAGTTGTATTTTGCCAGCCATAAAAGAGTGTGAGCCCCAGAGGTCTGTGGTCAGTTTGAAATTTATAACCTCCGAAGCTTAAATGGATTCTGAATTTGGAAAAAGTGTTTTTTCCTCTCCTCTCTTTCACATTAAGTGCACGAACAGACTCCCTACAGTAAAGCCACGGTCCTACGTCTTAGTTCCCAAGATGGCTGAAGGTGAATAGTAAGAATTCAATCTAGCCACCAATAAGTTGTCCCTAAGACATTTCGGAGGAACAATGTGACACTTTAAGTTTAAGGTGGACACAGATCCAGATCCAACACCCTAACGGAAAGTTTTACTAATTACTCAGGATAAGAAAAAGAGGTGGGACTCAGCGTGATTCAAGTTGGACATTTTACTTTTGGGGGACTGGGTAATTTTTTTTTTAATCACAGACAACCAACCCTGTTTATGAGTTTTTATACATTTTTTAAATAAGCTGAAATCTACTAAAAACATCACTTGAATTAAAACCAGAAAAGCAGGAAGAATGCGCATGCACACTGCAGTGACATCCCCCTGGTATCTTCCATATATCATGATGCTCAGATACCACTCCAGTACAGCAGTCTAATGGGAGAAAGCTTTTGGATAAAGTACTTAAAAATGGCTTATAAATATTTAAAGTATAAGCATCTAACAAATCATAATGACAAAGTTTTACATTTAACCACATGTGCTCCAAATATCTTGAAATTACTCTAAGTACGGGTTTAAAATATCAAAAGGGCTTGTTGATGGGATGCAGAACTTTGCAGAGAAACTTGAACCTGATCATTCTTGCTCCCACAACACCCAATCTGCACAATTTTTAAAGTGTGCGTGTGTAGATTTCCCTAGAAAAAGATCACGTTACAGCCTGAATTTCCAAAACAAGAGTTGAAGGACGAAATATAGGGTTTCCCCTTCTCTCACCAAATGCAGCTTAGCCACTTTGCTTCTAGATAATTTGTTATTGTAGGTTGGCTCAAATTTAAGACAGTAACATTTTAGAAACACTTGGAGAACTAAGCCAGCTGCAAGGAGGATATCATTACAAATTGAGACACATGTTGTATGGGAATACCATTCATTTTCAATACCAAAAATATGTCTGGGGAAATAGGCCATGCAAATAAGGGAGAGATACACTTTTTAATTGCATTTTTTGGGCGTTAGGTCAATGATTCGTGTCAAATAAGTCCATAAAGGGTGTTTCTCCCTCCTGTTCTTTAAATGCTATCAGTCATATTCTTACTTTCCCTTTGACCCAAAACAAAACACAGCTTGCTATCAAAGAAAGACAACAAACCAGAGGTTCAAAGGAGGAATGATGAGACAACCAGCAGCACAACCAAATATCTGAATGGGATGAGGCTGGGGAGCCTAAACAGCTTTGATTTGTTGCCATCCTGACCCCAGGGCTACATGGAAAGGCAGTTCTGCTCTTGTGTTCCCTTCTCCCTATTCAGTTGTGCATTTGGGCAACACGCTAAAATTTCATGAGCATGTTGTTGCTTATGTCTGTAGCTCAGTCCTAAGAGCGTAAAATTAAGAGATCTCAGGGGCAACTCGACTGGTTTCCAATGTAAGAATGTTTCGAACACTCAGGAGCTAATTAAAGCATGAGAGACTAATTCCAACTTTCCGCAGTCATTATACTTTGCTCTTGCTCCAGTCTATTCACTAGAATCTTTTAAACGGCCCTTGAAATAACCTGTGTGTGTGTATTTCCCCTCCTTGTCAATGGCCTCACGTCCTCAATCCTGACCCCACCAGACTTTTTCCTCAAGCAGAAGGCTGTGAAAATCCACAAATATGGAGAAGAATTCTACAGGAGTAGTATTTAAAAACAGCATTTACTCCTTTTCCTTGAGAATGGGACCCTGTTAAATGATGCCAGCACTAAATTGTTTATCTTTTAAAGCTAATTTATTTTTCTCTGAAATGGATTCCTTTTATGCTTTGGGGGCTTAAAAAAAAAGTTTACACAGGCAGAATGCATGTCCTTAACACGTACCCACATATAAAGTGTTATGCATTCAAATTGGCATCTGAAGGATACAAAATAGTTCTGCACAGGACAGGGGGAAGGAAAATAGAATGGCCACCCTCCGTCCCTTTGGTACAGTCTCTTTGACAAGAGAGTCTGGAAAAGGCGGAGTGTTGGGGGTGGAGGTAAGCGTTCCACTCCATGAGGTAAGTGTTCCATGCTGTAGTATACTTTGGTTCTCAAACACCTCTGCCCCTCCACAATGCTTGTCTGCACCATGGTAGGTGTAAATGATTGAACTATGATGCCCAGGCAGCTGCTCAGGCCGGTGAGGAAGTGATTCACTGGAAACCAGACAGGGAGCTTATTTTCAGTGCCCTTCTGGGCAATGGCTTGCTAATGGCTGGTCAAAGGCTTTCCCCTTTCCAAGCACATTCTCCCCAGGTGAAGAAGCATGCTAGGGAGCTAGGGAGGATGGGCAGTACTCTCAGACATGGCCTCATCGACGCCCTGGGGTCTACTGAACCATGCACTTCTCAGACTCTCGCCATTCGGCTCCGTTGGCCTCAACAGCAGGGTAAAAGGTTTTTCATGGAAGGACAGGGTCTCCCTCCACAGCAGAAACTCTGAACATCCAAGTCCTGGGGAAGTGTCTAGCTTGTTTCTTTTCTCGCTTCCCTTTTCTTCTTTCACCATAGGCAGTCATAGGACATGGTAACTTGAAGAAAGCTCTACAACCTTTTGCATTTTGTCACTAAGGCAATCTTACCGAGGCAAGTGCTACATTCTGTAGCTGCAAGAGGGATTCTGCAATATTGAGTCCACAGCAAAATTTGCTAAAAATAAGTTCTAAGTTTTAAAGGAAACTTATAATTAATTCAGCTTCCTCAGAGTAACAAGAAAAATTCCAACTCAGATGGTGATAAGATAATCCTTCAGAGATGTAAGGCATAGTTTCTCTGAGGCCAAAATCTATGGACCTCTCCTCCCAAGAAAATGCCTCTGTGCGTGGGCACATAAAACTTTCCATGACATTCCAGGGGGGATTGCTGAAGGCCATCCAAAGACTAGTCCATGGAGCAGACTAGCTTTAGGGAGCTGCCACACGGATCCGAAGGTCTGGAGATCAGAGCCAGGACTAGGGCTGCACCTGCATGACCCGGAGAGTGAATTACTCTTTGAAGTTTGCACACTAAGCACTTCCCCTTCCTCACTCTAGTCCCAGGCCTGCTGAAGACGGAGGGTTATGGCTACATCTGAAATAAATAAATACCTAGTCACATATGTCATTTCCTATTCCATCATAATCTGATTGGAATAATATCTCAAAGCCAGATGCCTGCACATTAAAACCCTCCTTCAATCCCCTTGTCAAAAGGGTTAAAATAGACCCCGCAGCATTGAACGAGCTGTGTCTGAAGCCAAGCTTGACACTGTTCATCCCAGCAAACTCTCCTCTACAGCCTCAAATGACCACGGCAAGCGCTCTTCCAGGTCCTCACCACTCACCTGTGTGCATGATCACACCTGGTGCTTCTCGCTGGCTCTTTGAATGACCTATACCCAGAACTGGACAGGCATCTGCATCCTGACAGACGGCGAAACTTTAACATCAACGATTACGTTGCCAATTAACTTTTCCAGCAATCAACTATTAGAACGTTAAAAATCTCAAGTCTGGCACGGGATCTGAGCACATCCCATTTGTATTGATTTTCTCTTCTCACTGGCAATTTTTCTTCTTTTCCTTGCTTTAAAAGTAGGCACCCAGAGTAATATTTCCAAAGGATGGACTGACTTCCCAGGAAGAGCACTCTCTAATACTTCAGCAGGACAAACTAAACTGGCAGAAAGTTACCTCTCATCTGCACCCGTCTGGCTTTCCTAACGAGGTGAGCTCCCTGTCTCTGACATAGACCTTTCTGGGATTGTGGCTCCATGACCAGACTAATAATTAAACTCTAAACTCCCGAAAGCCCAAACTACAGCCCCCTCCTCGAGCTCTCCCAGAGAAAACAAAAAGTGGAAGGAACCCCTGCTGCTGAGGCGGGGAGAGCACTACGGAATTGGGGCCAGGGAACAGAGTCTCATATTTTCTTTCTGGTTTTAGAAACACATAAGAAATTTGGGAGCCACAAAGGTGGGAAGTTGTATGGACTTGTTGCTCCTCAGGAATGGAAAAATTGAGGCTGAATGGGTTACTCATGGTACACATTTTTTCCATTGATTATTTTATTTAAAGAGAATATGTCATTTCCCTGGAAAATCGAGGAGGGGGGATATTTTCTTTTGAATATCTTCAAACATTTGCAAATGGTTACTCTGAACTCCCCAACGTACCGTAAACAAGTGTAAACTGCAGAAATTCAGAAAATGTACAAATAGAAACAGCTATCCCCCAAGCTCCAAGGCAAAGAAACGAAGGGAGTATTCCATTTATAAATGGAATTCTTTGTGGATAGAATAGTTTGGGAAATGTTTATACATTGTTTTCCTTATTATTTGGGGGGATTTTTTTTCCAGCTTACAGAAGCTGTAGAACTGGTATTTGGAGTCTCAAAAGTTGAAGATTAAAGGAAGTTTACAACCTTTTTAAAATCTTCGACTAAACTTAATTAGTTCTGCATCTAGGAAAACATCTGCCCATTGAAGTCACTTGTAGTCATATCAACAAACAAGAATGCATAAAGTCAGGTAACCAGAAACAGAATAACTTCAAAATGGAAAAAAATATATAGACTATAATTTGCCAAGAACTAGCAAATACGATGACCTCTTTGAAGACAACTGTGGCTGCCTGGATTGTTGATTTCAAGACACAGTCTGCTTTGAATCTATTTAAAATGATAAAATAATAGTAACATAGTATGAGAACGGTGGGCATCGTAAAAAGAATGAAGAGCCCTTACTGAAGCTACTGACAGACTTTCCTAAGAAATAGTAATGAGCCACTAGCAAGCCCATGGAGAAATCGCTCACCTGCCCCTCACCCACTGCAACTCCGCCTTGGTTTGTTTTGGGTTTTGAATACTTCCCACTTTGGCTTTAACTCATCACCAAACAGCGGTCACTGTCAGGGCACAAAAGCCATGCAGTCCTTTATTTAACGGATGCATTTTCAATTTCCTCAACCACACGAATGGGCTGGGTTTCTGAAGGCCTAGAAGAAAAACAGCCAGCACGTGTGCACAGAAAATCAGGAAGGGCAGAGAACGTGAGTGAATTACGGCAGGTTGAGACTGCGCTGTGAAGTGACGTGGAACTACAGAGGCCAAGAGGAAACGTGATTTAGTGGAGGAGAGGCCGTTCTTCTCCCATCTTAAATCACTTGCCTCGTCACCCCGCTGTAGCTGGCAAAGGCTGAGTGTCTCCGACTTTAGAGAAAAGCTGTAATTTCTTGGGGGACCCATCATAAAAAGAACTCTCCAATCTCGAGGGGCTCTGGGCAATTTCGTCATTGCATCTTCTGAAATTGGCTGAAGCCAGGTTAATATTTCTAGTAACAACTCTGGTCCACATACAAGACCCTTGCCTGACTCTTTATTCAGAAACATATATCATCCAAATAGCCATCATACATTTCATGCTTTTATGTTCTTTTGGCCCCATGCTACTTATGGACTCGTGGCACTATTCCTGACCTGGTCACTTCTCACTCCAGTAATAGTAATGAAATCTTGCACACCACCCATTTTTCCTTTAATGTTGTTTGAATGAGCGATATTAGAATGCGTTTAAAATTACAATTTCCAGCTTTCTAAAGGCCATCAGTTTTTTTGTCCCACATCTTCCCATTACTTGCTGCTTTGTCAACCTTACTCACTGCTTTGTCAACCAGATTAAATTACTCTGGTGGAGAAAACAGGGGCATTTTCAATTGAGGTGACTAGGAGAAGACTGAGGCCATCTGTCTTTGGACAGCAGAACTTGTAAATGTAAAACCAAGAAGGAATGGTGAACTGAATTTTAGTGTTTTGCTGCTACTGGCAAAGACATCAGTGGAAAAGGAAACCCCAAACTACAGCGGCTGAGAAACCCTTCTCGTACCATGAGACAAGCCCCCTCGCTCTGGCTCGGTGCTTCCCAAGCAAACTTCCGGCTATGAGTTAGGCAGGCGCCCATGTAAACATGCTGACTTAGAGACAACCATCTCCACGCCACATCCAGTGCTCTGGTCCACACTTACATTTCCCACTGTGGAGTAATGGGTTGGTATTCTAGGTTTGCTGTTGTTGTTGCCGGAAAAACAAGAAATGAACACTGTCTACACACTTAGAGAAGTTGGTAGGTAGGCTTGGTTTTTCTCTAGGAACTTCCCCAAAGACACCCGAGTTGGATAAAAGAATTTTATCACATAGTGTAACAAAGGGACCAGTTTGCCTAGTCTCCTACGGTAGTCTAAAGAAAATGCAGCTCTTGAGGCAGACAGCCTGGATTTGAATCTCGACTCTGCTAACTTGGTGACCTTGGGCAAGTCACTTGTCTTAGCTTCCTCATCAGTAAAATGAAAATAATAATAATTGTATGGATCCAGATCCAAATAAATACTACCAAAAAAACTTAGAAGAGACCTGCACATATAAACATGAGCAACTGTTCTTCCTAAGGCCCGCCTCTCCTGCCCAGGCCTCCCTCCGCCCTGGTTTATCTCTCCCCAAGACTGTTAAGTGCCTTGAGGGCAGCCACTGCATTATAGTCACCTTTCTACGTCCCCAGTGCCTAAAAGGAGCTGTGCACGAGTTAAATGCTTAATAAATGTTCATTTCTCTTCCTTTCCTCTCCATAACAGTTGATAAACCTCAACTGAACATTAGCCAGTTTGCTGTCCTCTTGATTAGAGGGGAGAGCTGTGGCTCTGGGTTCAGCAGGTCTGAGTTGGATACTGGTTCCCCCACTTACCAGCTTTGATTTGGGCAACGTCTCCAAGGCTCATCTTCCTCCTTGGTAAGATGCAGATGATGCCTACTCCACCAGGATTGGCGGGGGACCAAATCAGGCCACATCTGGCTATAGTGGGAATGCCACACGTGCTACTTCCTTGTCCCCTTACTGAAATTCTGGACTCACTATCAAGGGTTCACTTGGCATCAAGCAGGATTCCTACCATTAGGTCAGAGATGTGCACCCTCACCCACTTCAGCAACGTCCTCCTTTTCCCTGTCAAAGCCCCCCACTCTCTACCCACCAGCTGAGCCGCTGAGCCCAAAAGGGGAAGAAAGCAAAGCTGGTCACTGATGTTGAGGCCTGCCCTGGGGAATGCTGGATGGTGACAAAATGAAGGAAGAGACCCCATGAACGGGAGCTATGAGCCACTGCTCCAACACCCTGCCAGGAAAACAGGGTTGAGTGGCCTCAGTTCAGCTGGCGTAAGCATGTAAGAAGGTTAGATTTTATTCTCATCTTGCAAATGGGAATCCAGGAGTTAGAAAATTTGGTGAGTTGAGACATTCTGCCAATGACTCTATCAGCTTCCAGGAAGCCGCCTAGCTCACCTTTTACCACAGCCTTGTAACGGCATGAGTGAACAGTGACAGGTCCAGAGTAATCTCTCCTTCCTCCCCACATCCTCCTCTTCTTCAACAGGGTGAATTACAGAGAAAAGCATAATAATGCAAGTGTAATTAAGTAGATAGTGTTTCAAGTCGGTTTCAAGACTGGGCTTTACCATCAAGTAAGTGACCTCGGGCATGGCACTTACATGCTGTGACTCAGTTTCCTCAGCTGTAAAATGGGAATGACGTTGGATCAAAATGATGATAGTGTGTGACCACACAAGGTGTACTGGAAAACATGTAAGGTAAAAAATGATTATCAATACACTCTCTCGCCTCTGCCTCCTAAGAAGTACGGAGAGGTGCACTGGCTCGTGCACTGGCTCGTGCGGAGGACAGCCGCGGCGTACATACAAACCTTTTACTTATTCTGATTTCTAATTCGGAGGCACCTCCTTTTGAGCGGAGGCTCCAGGTCCTCGGGCCCGGCGCTCAGCATGGGCGAGGAGATGATGCACGGCGCCATGGCAGTCTTCTCCGCCGGTTTTGGCACAGGCTGGATCACGCAGCCCGTCTTGGGCAGCATGCGCAGAGCATACGCGTGGTCCTCGTCCGCGGGGTTATTAAGGTTCGGGTCTGACTTGTCGCCCCCCGCCAGGGCCTCCTCCCCCATCAGCTTTTTGGCCGCCTCCCCGTCCAGGTGGCAGTTGGAAGCACAGTTGTTCTCCTTGACGGACTCCAGCTCGCTCACCGCGGGCTCCTCGGGCGACAGCAGCTTCTTGGGGGGCGCGGGCGGCGGCGGCGGCGGCGGCGGGGGCTGCTCGGGTGGCGGCTCCGCGCCCTTGGCGCCCTCGGCGGCGGCGCCGCGCGTGCCGTTCACGATGACGTTGCAGGCCGCGGCGGCCTCGGGGCCCGCGGGGGCGCCCGGGCCCGGGTCGCCGGCGGCGGGCGGGCTGCAGTGGCCGTCCCTGCAGCCGCCGCAGGTCCTGCGCTCCGCGGCGCCCGGCTCGCGCTCCGCCTTGACGTGCGCGTGCAGCGCGCGGTGGATCACGTTGTGCAGCCGGGCCCGGTGGCCCACGGTCAGGTCGATGACGCCGTCCTGCGGGCCCTGCAGCACGCCGGGGAAGCCGAGCTGGCCGCCCGCGCCCGGGGGGCTGCCGGCACGCCGCGTCAGGTCCACCACCTCGCTCCGGCCGTGCTCCGCGGGCGCGGGCGCCAGGCTCAGGGCCTGGCCCGAGCAGCCGGGCGGCGAGTCCGCGGACTTGGACGAGCCCTGCTTGGAGTCCCGGGGGGACAGGGAGTGTCCGCCTGGCTTACCTCCTGCCGCCGAGGAGTCGCCGGGGGCGCTCGGAATGAAGTTCTCCCCGTTGCTGGAAAATCCGTTGGGGGGCTTGGAATCATTGACGTGAGGGATGGGAATAGGGATGGGGATGGGCACGGGCAGGGGCACGATCACCGGGTATGGCACGAGCAAGGTGGGGGGCGGCACCAGCGGGGCGAGCGACGGCAGCCCGAAATTCATCATCTGGGGCACGGGCATCGGGCCATTTGGCATCATGCTCACGGGCGGGAAGGGGAGACTCGGCAAGGGCGCGCCCGGGGGCGGAGGGGGCAGCAGACCCGGGGGGTTCCCAGGCATGGTCGGGGTGCTCGGGGGGTGGATATGGGGCGAGAGCATGGGCCGGTGCATGGGACTGGAAGTGGGGCCCAGGTTTCTGGGGCCGCCCGGAGGGGGCCCGATGCCCGGGAGCATGGGGTTGGACAGAGGGCTGTTGGGGTTGGAGGCGTGGTGTGGCGGCCCGCGAATGAAGGGCGGGCGGATCTGCTGCATGATCTGTTGTTCCATGAAGATGGGCAGCGGCACCGGGCCGCGGTTGGTCATCACCATGGGAGGGCTGCGAGGCGGCACTCCGAGGGGAGGCCCGATGCTAGCAGGTGGCTGGACGGAGACAGGAGGGATGTTTGGAGTCTCGCTGATCGGCATGGACTTGGGCACTGGCGTGGGGATTTTAGCGACAGAGCAGTTGGCAGTGTCAGATGGAGAGACGGTGGTGGACGCCGATGGGCCAGGGCCCTGGCTTTGGCCAGCTGCAGCCACCGGGGAGGGGGCTTTCCTCCGAGCATCTGTTAGAGGAATATTCCAAGAGTCTGGAGTGAGCAGCTGCACCCCGGTGCCTTCTGCTTTATTTTCCATGGGAGGGTGTAATGTGCTGCACAGCCCAGCTGGAAGATTGGCCTGGGTCTCTTTGTAGAAAATGTCCATTTTGTATTGATTGAGACATTTTGCACTGCAGAACTGAAGCCTTCTTTCCCCGTCCCCAAAATCCAGGTATTCTTTTGTGTGTCTTATGTGTTTACACCAGTCACATACCTACAACACAGTAATAAAAAAGATAAATAAAAAGATAAGCAGTTTCCTCTGGTAGATGGCGTTTCAGGTTTCACATAAACGTTCTTTCAGACTTTATCACAATCTTTCAAACAGGCTGAAGTGTTTCCTTCGAAAAGGTAAAATTCTGAAAAGTTTGTAAAATAATTTTTCCTTGGAAACCAGAATTGCTTTATAAATATTAACTCTTCAGAATAGCAATTATCACCATCTCCTATTAAAAAAAAAAAGAAAGAAACAAAACTCTCTTGTCCCCTTTGAGCATGACTTTAAGGTGGATCTGACAAAAAGGAATATGTATACCTGCCCACACATTTTCACTTGTCAGAGAGGCTCGTTGTAAATGCAAATCTAAGTAGTTTTGGAGAGAAGGATTCTCCAGAAAGTTCAGTGGGTTTTGAAATATAGCCCCTTAAAATTCTCCTCATGCAAAGTCACTTTACACTATTGACTGTGTTCGATAATGCAGTTGGAAAGGGTGTGCTGTGTTAGCCAATAACACGAAGCGTGGAACATCATTATGTCTGCCTTCCAAGGGGAAACTTGGAATTAGTCATGAAGTCTGTGTGAGGTTTAGCTATTCCCAACCTGTGATGTTGCAGCAAGCTAGAATTATTTTTTGAGCTGTTTGCCCACTCTCTCTCAGTAGTCAGAATTTTTGGTGACATTTCTTGGCAGGCAGTCTTATTTAACAACTTTTCAAACACCAGAGAACGTTTTCCAAAAGTTGTTATGGCTTTTTCCCCCCTTCAGAGCTACTCCTGGCACAGGAAAGACATCGCCAAATTTATTTTAAAGTTGGGCTGCAGAACTAATTAAAGGCTGAGAGCTTTTCCCAATTGGAAATCATTAGACATCAAAGTTCAAAAAATAGTCATTCTCAGCTTCAGAACCCATTACTTTGGAGAAATTATTGTGATTTCATTAACACATTAATTTTGCAACACCATCAGCTCTCACAGATGGTGAAGACATGATCTACAATTCAAATATGACTCTTGTTTGCACAAATGTCTTTCCTTCATATGGCATTTTAAACAAGAATTAATATGAGTAATCTTGCCATAGCTATAAACAGATAAACAGATGTCAAAATTTTCAATAGTTTTTTCAGTGCCTTACTTTTTTGACTGAACATTACACACAGAATCTTTTTTTCTTTTCTTTTCTTTTTGCTTTTTTGGTCATTTCCTCAGCTTCAACCCATGCAGCAGCAGAGGAAGGATTCTGAAATGCAATGCAATGGTGAGTTTATTGACTTCGAGTCCGTCTTCAGTAAAGCACTGGTTCCAATATTGCTCTAAATGGAACCCTGTTTTTGTGGAGGAGGGTGTCTGTTGTTGGTGTGTGTTGTTTTTTAACTATGGTACACTGATAGCATTAAAAGATGATAAATTTTAATAACGATTGATCACATAAACAATGCAAAAACAACATATGCTGGGCATTTGATTCCTCATCTCATTTAACTCTCAGCTTTCCTTGACTGTAAACAGTGGTGGCATGCCGGTATGTGATTGTGGGTGCCCACACTCGTGGCAGATGTGGGTCTGGATGGGTAAATCCACTCTTTTCCTTCTCGCTGTTTTTTCAGTGATATTCGCAGGTAATATACTCGATGGTGTAAGGCTGAAGAACAAATACTTACTGGCACACATTAGTTTTTCCTTTGGTTTCATATCAAATTGCCCTTTCAAAATATTTGTTGTAAAAAAAATTTTTTTTCAATGCTAATATCCTCCTGTGTTTCACTACAGTGTTTCAGGTTTCTCCAGAATTAAGAGAATTTTTTTTAATCCTAGTTGAGATGTCCAGTTTACAGATAAGTACAGAATTGCCTCTGATGAGAAGAGACAAGCAGAATCCATCAGACCCTCAAAATTCTCATCTAGAAAAGGTTAAATAAACTAGTAGTGAAAGTTTGATGCATGTAAATTATTATTTTTAAAACCTGATCATTTTTACAGTTAATTTATAATGATGTGACATTTAAATTCCAATATGAAATAAAGCCACCTAATTCTGTTTCAATATTAGACATCCATAGAAAGACTAAAATGTAAATTTATAAGTTTGAAGTGAAGGATCAAATATAGCTTCTTTAATCATGAACTAGAAAACATTATCAATAAATTAAACTAATGAAAATAATATACCAAATTTTCTGGCATATTTCTTTTGGAAGTTATTTTTTAACCATAAGGGGAAAGAGTTTTCTGAAATCCTTAATTGGTTTTTAAATTGCCAGATTGAATTATTTGTCTCCAGAGGATTCCTCTGTTTCCTCAAGCTAAATAAATATTTTCAAGTGAAATCACAAAAAATAATCTAAATATAACTTAAATGTGCTCCCTTCGCTTCCTTCACTTTTAATAATTCATTGATGAATAAGGAATGCGCAGAGATCTATTCCAATTATCAAGTGAGAATTCCCCACCACATTTTATCTATTTCCACATAAAAAGGATTACAGACATCAAAGTTCAAAGCAAATTCTATTTCATCAAACTTTCCAGTTAAAGCAAAGGCTTAACGCTTAGCTACTTGGTTTTCTGCAACATCCCAGTGTTTAGGTAATAGTGTGACTGTTTATGACTATCTCATTTTGGGTAACGTGAGTGTGAATGTGTGTGTATCCTTGCCTTGTTACATCTCAATTCAGAACGCTGTTGTAAAAATCCAGAAAAGCAAGCTCTCTGATGAAGCAAAAAATTACTAGAGAAAAAAATGGTCACTTAAGAAATAATGAATCAAGTCTGTCTTACAGGACACATCATTTAAGATGAGGTCAATGAATTTATGGCACAAATGGCTATATCATGTGAGGCAATAAAATGCAGTCCATCATTCATTCTACATCTAACTAATGACACACTTCTAGTAATTAAAGATTTCATCATCAGAGCCTGAGCTGATTACTTAAGATGGGGTAGTTAGGTGAAAATACATACTGTAGATCTCTCTCTTTAATAAAATAACATTTGCATATCCATGAAATACACAGCATGTGTCTCATAAACTATGGTTTTCTGAATTGTGGTGTTATAGGGTATTCTCTTTTTCCACAGACGGCTTTAATTTTTTTTTTTTACTTTGTGAGGCTTTAGTTTTTCCTCATTATGCCAAGAAGTACCAAAATTCCTTCGGATATTTTAAAAGATAAAGATTAAGAAGTGCAGAGGCCAACTCACTGGGCTCTGGAACGATTTCCCCCTAATTCCACCCCGGCTTTGTTTCTGTTGGAATCTGGCCTCTTTGGTTCCAGTTCTCTCCCTAACAGGTCCCAGATTGGACAGAGCTGAGGCTGAAGCTGTTTAACGATGGCAATCTGGGGACCGAACAATCAGCTAATGCAATGCCATTGAGCGAGACAGCTGAAATGCTTCGCATCACAAATACATAATGTATCACCAGGAAGACAAAGAGATCACAAAGGAGATAAACAAATGCGTGTTCCATTCAACCCTCTCACAGCAGTCCTCAAAAAGATTAAATTTACCTTCCTGGGATGTGTCCAATTCTAAACAACAGAATGAACATTTCCTTTAGTCCATTTAGAGTATTTATATTTTGGTGGCTGACTGCCAGGGTAGTACTTATAAGCTCAGTGGCCTGATGGATTCACTCCTTTCCTGTGAAATAAATGTGTGGCAACCTACACCGTGGAACTGCTCAAAAGATACTGCCTCAGCAGAAATATCACTTGCTCTTGATATAAGAAAACCGAAAGGCAAGACTTCTGGTTCCTATAACTCTTTCCATCTTGTGTTTCCCCTGGAAAGAAAGGAGGCTATTCATCTTGGCGACGAAGCCTTTATTTTTATATAAATGTCCGAAGCCAAAGCCAAAGTATGCCATGAGGTTACTCACATGGGCACTAGATATACATTCTACTGGGCTTAAGAGAAGATTCAGGTGACTGGAAGTAGGGGGGACAGGGTTCCTAATTAACACATTAATCAATTGTTGGCTGTGGGAGTGAAGTTCATCCTTTAATGGAACCCTTCTGAGTGGTAATCTGGCATCAGGCAATATTTAATTAGGAAACCCTTTTGCTGAAACCTTTCTTATCTCGGCAAAGACACGTGCAGCAACGGAAGAGTAAAAGGATATTTTCAATCCCTTGAATGCCATCAACAATTTGAAAAACAAAACAATCTTCACATGCTCCTGACTTTCCACGAATATAGCATCCGGGTAACAGCTCAGAAGTTACAGCTCTTTAGGCAAAACTGTAGCTTGCCATAAGAGGCTGGATCTCTAAGCCTTGGCTTGTTAAATGTGGCATTGATCTTGCCAGCCATTGATCTTGAGTCCAGGCCCGCTCAAAAAAATCATGAGCTCACCCAAGAGTGAAGCAAAGGAGGATGAAGAGACATGGGCGGAGGTGATCAGTGCTTTGAAGGGTCTGGGGTCTCCTCTACCTGTGAACAGTCACCTCACAGCATGAGTTGAGGGCCTGAGGCTGACCCCATCTGAACACCTGCTTCCAGCCCAACCCTGGAGTCCCATGGTCCCAGCATCAGCTGTCCCTTGGCGTTTAGCCACTGCCTCCATCAGGGCCCTAGGTCAGTGGACCCGGGCAGCAAAGGATGCTATGGAAATCACATGTGGATTTGGAATCAGAAGATGTGGGTTTGAATCTGGGCTCCATTACTGACTAGCAGTGCAACCTTATGAAAATCAGCTTCAATTTCTTTATCTGTGAAATGAAGCTAAAAGTAGTAACAAGTAATGCTTGTGTGCCAGGCATATCACTAAGCTGGTTACACAGTGTAGTTTTTCAGGCTCTAGCCTGCCACCCTCATGGTTGCCGATGCCCCAGGAACATCCCACATGTTTCAGTTCATTTTAACTTAATGTGAGGATGTTTGTATGGCAGTGTGAGGAGAGAAAGGGAAATTTTCGTCCACAGTTTTCCTGTGAGCCTGTGTGTCTTGGAGATAGAATGGGGCATGTTTCTCTGCGGGCAAAATGCATGCTGCACATCACAGACACCAGCCCTCCACCCTGCTTCCTAGGAGACTCTGTCCCAGGGCTAAGAGAGGGGCTGTCCACAGTGACAAGGAACCAAGGAAAGTTGTGTGTGCGTCCCAGTTGCCCATCACCCTGAGAAGGCTCTATTCAACTCCTGCCGAGCCGTCTTCATTTTCCAAGGCCAATCATTCTCTATTTCGGGCAAAAGCTTGATAAAGCAGCATGGCTGCTTGGAAATGAGTATTAGAACCATTAAAATGAATAATTTCTCTTAGGCTCAACTGCTGTTTGAATAGTGGAAGCCATAAACTGTGCTATTCATGTTTTATTAAAAAACAGAGCTGATGAATGATCTGCTTGACTCATTACATGGCAGAAGAATCTTCCAAAGGAAGGGCCAGAAGCCACAGTATCAGACGCCTTTAAGACAGGATGACCCAACCCCCGTGGGGCAGAATGAGTGTGAGGGAAAGCACCCATGGAGGGGGGAGGGTGCACTAACACCTGATGGAGGGACCAAGCTCACCATTCCAAGTTTCCTTGCAAAGTTGGATTGGAGAGTGAAGGAAGGAAAAAGATGGCCTAGCCATAGATATGCAAAGCCATACGGAAATCAGGAGAGGATTTAGAACTAGTAAGGGCTATTTTTTTTTTTTTTTTGAAAAAGCAAATTCATGGTGAAATTTATTTTCAAAATAAACTTTCTGCAGGTTTAGATTCCAACATGATGATGTTTGCTACATAGTTCTTTATATTTAAGGGTCTTATTTGGCTTTTTGTTTTGCTTTATAGTTTGATCTCTATTCTCTCTCTCAATTTCTCTTCCTCTCTCCTCAAATAGGATTTGGAGCTCAAGGGGAGGCCAACAAGCATCTTTATAAGAATTGAAAATCTCATTAGAAAACTGCCCTGTAGGAACTTTATACCATGACTCAAATTCTACTTATCTTATAAATTTTAAGCTAGATTTCAGACCCAGGTCGTCAGGGCAGATCCTTCTCTTTCACATGTGCCATGAGCTCTGTAAGAGAGAGCAGAGATGGGCTTGGTTTTCAGGATCTCAATGAGCATTGACAAACGGCTCATTACTGACCCACGTCTCTGTTTCTACAGCCAAAGCAAGAGCTGGAATCCGGGCAGTGACCAAGATTCAGTGACCGAGGGGCCATCCTCATAGCCAAACACACGATGCAGAAGAAGGTGATTTTACCCTTTGGTATGACAGTTTAGGTTGCCTACAAGCATTAGCATATCATCACACACCTCTGCTTCGTTTAAGCTGGATAAATGCAACTTACATCTTCCTAACACAAGTCATCCAGATGGACACTGAAAAATTCAAACATCGGAAAATCTGGTCTACCTGGTGCCAAATGTCTGCCTCTCTGTTTTCCAACTATTGGCCCTGAGAAGACACAAAAATAGCCTAAGAGATCTCAAAGTCATGAAACTTAGCCCTGAAAGAACCTCAGAGAACATCTAGTCCACTCCTCCAGCCTCCAGCTCCTGCTGGGGCCAGGCGCTTAATCACTTCGAGCCCCAGGTGCTCAGCTGTAAAAATGAGATCGTCAATAGAAACAGCACCCCCCTGGGAAACAAGTGAGGAAGAACCAGCGAGTGATTGCAGATGCGGAAAATGTGCCACATAAAAGCAGAGAGCGGTGTCCTACCCCGTCTCCCACTGTCATGCCCTGTGACTCAATTTTCTCTCCTTTTTATCAACTCCAGATATTGTAACTATCACCTGCCCTGGAAAATCTGCCATCACATAATCCAATCTATTTGTTCATAAGCGAGCATGTGTTGAGGGCCCAGCATGTGTCAGGCACTGTACAAGGAACTGGGGTATAAGTAAGATGCGTCCCTGGCCCTCATACAGCTTCAAGTCTACTGCAGCAAACAGGGGGCCTGCACATTTTCGTTCTGTTTTTATTTAACCATCTTTGCTACAAACTGAAGCTTAAGAAAAAACAGCTTCTATCTGTAATGCTTTTATTCATTCAAAAGTAAGTGCTGAGCTGTGCTCAAAAAGGAAATGGACAGTGGAACAGCACAGGAAAGGTCCAGTACTTGCCCTCAAGGAGCTCAAAATCTGTCTATTAACAGTCACAATAGAAATTTGCACACACCTCCTCTCCCCAGAAATATTCTGCACTCCCTCCATCAACAGGTTTGTTCTAAAGGTTAAAATTCAACTGACAGTTTTTAACTAAAAAATAGTCAATATTTTACTCTCTCAATATCAGACTCCCCTTTGTCCTTCTAACCCAACACTCACTGTCTCCCCTTTTTTTCAAATGTATATCTGAATCTTTTTTTTTTTACCTTGGTTATTGGAACTCCTTGTTTTCAAAATACATATTTGAATCTCTTTTCAAATGTATCTTGGATCTCATTGATCATGACTCTTTCCGTTTTCTAAATGCATGCTCGAATATTTGAAGTTTTATTATTTGTGACTATAAGAGCCCTCTCTCTGCCTGAAAAAGTTTCAGGGAGGGACCCTGGGTTGTTCTTGAGTATAAAGGGAGACTCACCAAACTGATAGATTAAAAAAGTGAAGCGTGCTGGTTACCTGGCTTCTATCTGAGGTCATTCACTTCATTTCTTCCTTCATGCAGACTTTTTAGAAAATGGCAAAAATCATTATCTCAAAACACCTAGCTTTAGTTCCACAACACGGCTCATCATACATCAATGACAGGACTTTTTGGAAGGACTTCTGTTATTATCTGTGATATCTGAAGCAGCCTTTTGTTCCTAGGGATCTTATTTGAATCTGCCTCCCAGCCTCCTCAACCACCTGGGCTATGTCTTGGCATCTGTGATGAGCAGCACCACTGATATGCCATAGGACCAAGGCTGTGTGTGTACCGGTGGTCCAGGTCAAGGGCACTGCTGGGCAGAATTAATGGCCCCTCTGGCAATCCTGCACCTCAGCTCCCTCTCTGGCTGCTTCTTGAAGGCTCACAGCAACTCCTGGCGACCTCTCATTCACTTACCAACGACAGACTGATTGCTTGGAACGTGCCAGGCACTTGGCTAAGGGCTTTACTTGCAATGCCTCAGTCAATCATCTTTTAACAGTCTCTTGCACATTTCTCTGCTCCCTGAGTCATAGACTGAACCAGCTTCTATCTGTGGATGCTCAGGATTGTCCCACTTCAGTCCCTGGTGTCCATCTCTGCACAGTCCTCAAATCTCTCCAGGACACTCCATCAAAAGTTATGGCTTTTATTATAGTGCCTTCTGGAAGCCCCAATCTGATGTAATAATAATAGATTATACTAGTAACAACAGCTAGCATTATTTAAGCACTAGTAACTGTGTTGAGCATGTTACATGGATTGCCTCACACTCTCCACAAGTACCTTATCATATAGGTAACTGGGGTTTAGGTAGGTTAAAGAACTTGCCCAAGATGACCTATGCAGATAACAGATGGCAGATCCAGATTCTAACTTGCATCTGTCTGGCTTCAAAGCCCATACTGCCCCACTATCTCAAAGACTTTTTGCATTTTCCTTTAAAACTATAGGATTAATATGTTGGCTAATATTTGATAATAACTTTGTTCTGAAATTCCAGAATCACAGACATTTAGACCTGGAAGGAACTTCACAGGTCAAACCAATCTATCTCCCCTGGGAACCTTGGGCTTCCTTCAACACATAGGTGGTCTTCCAGGTGGCACTCATACTTCCTGTGACAGGGAGAACCAACCAGATCCATCCACACAGCCGAAGAGTGATTCCCACAGAGTGAAATTCCTCCTTTGCGTGGACTTTTCGACGGCCTTCGAAGGAGGGTTGCAAGATAATTGCAGAGCCCTGCGCAGCCTGTTTTGAGGCAAGCTGTTCTGTTGCCAGACAGCTGTGATTCTTAGAAAGTTGAACCACTCCACGTCCCTGTCATTTCCACCCACGGGAAGTAGTTCTGTTCATCAGGATCTCCCAGCACAGGTCAACAACTCTTCCAAAATTCAGCCTTTCAAATACTTAAAAAGAGCCATCATATTTCCCCCAGATTGTCATTTTTAAACCTCCCCAGTTCCTGTGCCCATTCCCCAGGGGACGAGTTCCCAGAGCCCTCCTATCCTGTCTGTCCTCCTGTGCCTCTTACCCAGGCATATACTTCACCTGGGTAAGGCCCCTCCTAAAGGGTGGAGCCCAGAATGGAATGCAGCAGCCTGACCAGCACAGAATCCAGGGAACTCTCCCCTCCCTCATGTAGAACTATACCTCCACTAATGCCGCCCAAGAATGCATGTGCTTTTTAAGCAGTTATAGCCCGCTGTGAAGTCTTTACTTTCTAAAAACAAACATTTATTGAGTATCTGTTATGTACCAGGCTTGAAGCTTTCCCTTAAGTTATCTCCTTTAATTCTGACCACAAACTTGTAAAGGAGCTATTGTTTTTCCTATTTTACTTAAAAATGGGAAAACAAAGTTTCAAAGAGATGATGCATTTCCCTAGGCTCTCACAGCCTACAAACAGTGGAGCTAGGATCCAGATCCAGACCTTCCAACACATCCTCTTTCCACCCCACCACGCTGCTTGCTTCATGCTGAGTTTCTGGTCAACCAAAACCTTTTTCCCCTAAGTGCTTATCAACCATTCGTTTAATGATATAGTCAAGGACTTTTGAGGGTAAGCCGTCAAGCCTACTGGTCTAGTTTCAGAAATCAGAAACTCTTTCCCGGTTTTGAAAATGTGGTCAACATTTGTCCATTTCTGTTGTTTTGAAACCTCTCTCATTCATCATGATAGAACAGATTACCCAAAATTAGATATGAAATTATCTACAAACTTCCTCATAGTGGCTGGGCGATCTAAATTTGGTTAGCGTAGCAGGTGCTCTCTGCCTGTTTCTTTGCCCCTAACTTGGGATTCACAGCATTCTTTATGGTATCTGCCCTACCCATTCTGGTATGAGAACATTCTCTTTATGGAGAAAGTTGAGAGAAATCAAATAAAAGTTGCCCAGCCTTGCCTTCTCACTCTCTTTTGTTAAATATTACACCATTTGCTCTAAACACTGACCTGTCCAGTTTTACTTCTTGCTCCTTCCAGGAGCACAGCCTTAATAGCTCCTTTTACTAACCTGGGCAGTTCCCCAAGGGTCCAGCCTCTCATGCACCCCAGCCTTCCTGACACAATACTCCTTCTCAGAATTTCCTACCTGCCTTGTTGCCCCCCTCGCCCCAACTACACTGAGCATCCGATTGTGGGACTAAACCCACCTTTCCTTGGAAATTTTTTAAAAATCTGCTTTTCTAAATTGTAGGAATGTAGCTGATCATATCCAGCATTGTCTCCCTCTGACATTGCACATTCCAAGGTGGTTGGGTCTCTTCCCTACTCTATCCACATACCAAGCAGCTTTCCCCCATGTTAATCAAAGTGGTGGTCAAAGTAGGGTTCTCCTCATTGCCCCTTTACCTTCTCAGAGCTATCTGCAAGGCATGGAAAGAATGATCAATTGCTCTGTTTTATGAGAATGAAATTCTTAGCAGATATCTAGGTAAATTGCCCCATATCTTGCTTCTTTGCTAATTAATCTATTTTTAATGTCTGCTTCAGATTTTGTACTCAATACTCCCAAATAATTCCTTTGATGTTTCCTTTCATTTTCCTAAAATTCCCATCTTGCATTTCCCCCCAAGTGCATGGACTGCCATATAAAGATTTATTTTCCAGATTTACCCACCTATTAGATATGTTGGTGGGGTATGTTGTTTTATATTTTAGTTCTACATGTTAGCTCTAGTCTAGGCATAAACCTCCTTCCAAGGCTCAGTGGCATCTCTGAGATTGTTTTTATCTTTCTGCGCCCACAATCCTGGATAACCCCGTCCTTCCCACTCTCTGCGTTGGTAGACAGATGTCAGAATCCATTTGTTTATTCCTCTGCATGACTTCGCTCTGGAGAAGGAGTGGCCCCTTCTTAACTATCCCATCTTTTCCTGTGTCAGACATGCTGCCTTCATTGTGTCTAGCTTCACAGGTTTAAAATAGAGCCAACTGGTTTACCCACACTCTCCTCTTATTTACTCATTATTCTCCTATTAAGTCTCACTTATAAAAAACAAAGACAAAATCCTCTACCATGAATTTTCCTATGATGTGTCCTTCAAAGTAAAAAGCACACCACAAAAATAAAACCCAGAAACCCAAGTCAACGAAACGCTTGACCCCCAAATTCGCCACTGTTTCCAAAGGCTTGTGGAGTGTTTGACAGTAATGTAATTGCAATAATGAGGAGGTTTGCAGGCCAGGTTGTGGTCCTAAGCTCACTATGGATGTTTTAGCCCTAGGCTCAGCTTCAGGCCAGCACCAGTCGCCGGGCCCAGAGACACCAGTGGAATCCCTTATGCTCAGTCACACACAAATGTGACATTTATGGCATCTGGTGCACAATGCTGCAAATTCAAAAGGCCCAGAGTGCTGGGCTCACAAACTTGGGCAAAAGAAATAACTTAGGTTGCTTATTATCTTTTCTTCTTAGTTAATTAAGACCTGTGTGAGAGCACCAGCTTAGTGACAGGTCTTAGGTATCTGGGAGGGATATGCTGGACTGCTTCTGATGTTGGATCTACATGTTGGTTCCTTTGTCTCTGAAAAGCTTCCTGGATGTTTGTGGACTGTTGGTTTGCCTAGTTCTCTTCCATCTTTGTCCCATGAACATAGCCATCCTGCTGTACTAACTACCCAGTTGAAAGCCAACACTCCACTAATGCTAGATTCTGCCCAGAGCATCCCTCTTACAACTGCATCCTCATAAGCAAATCCTGGGTCAGCCCCACCCAATCTCTCCATCCAGGATGAACGTCTAAAGGGCCAAATGTGTGAAGAGAGACAGCCTGGGACAAAGAGATGTTTTCATACATATTTAAACACACCTGTTATTTATATAACTCCTTTCTCCCAGTGAATTCAAGTGGCTCAATAGACACTATCACAGTATCACTCACCAGAAGTCTGTAAAGAGATAAGCAGCCAGATAACATACTTATTTTAGAGATAAGCAAATTGAAACTAGCAGCAATTATACATCAGTTGTCAGTATTTGGGTCAAAGCCCCCATCTCATCATCCCTGTATAACCAACTATAGTCACTCGTCGCTTAACAAGGGGGATACATTCTGAGAAATGCGTCGTTAGGCAATTTCGTCATTGTGCGAACATCATAGAGCGTACTCACACAAACTTAGATGGTATGGCCTATGACACGCCTAGACTCTATAGTACTAATCTAATGGGACCACTGTCCTATATGCAGTCTGTCACTGCCTGAAACGTTGATATGCAATGCATGACTGCAGATCATTCTTTGGTCTATGAAGAAAGAAACAAAATGAAGAAGAATACTTCCATTTGACCTGTCATACAACTGGAGTCTTGGCTCCCGGGTAAAAAGAGAAAGGAGTATGACAGAGCTGCCTAATCCAAACAGCCTGCACAATGGGCCTCAGATCTGGTAAGACACACAAAAAAGGCATATCTGGGGGAGAATCTAAATATGTGAGGCTAGGCATCTCTCCTAGGGCTTAGTATCTATGAGTGAAGTAAAAGGCATTACTGGCTATATTCTGCTGCATCACGGCATGCCCTGGGTACAGACTGGCATGTAGAGAAGTGGAGAAGAAGAGGAAAAGGAAGAAAGAGGAGGAGGGAAAGAACTGTGTACTAACTACCTTTGTATCAGAACAGAACCCATTAGACACTGAGTGCCTGCTATGGCCACAGCCCTGCTGTTCTCTGGCCACAGCTGACTGGGCCCAAAGACATCTCAAGAACTTGGTGTGGCTCTGCCAAACAGGAACAGAGTAATTCAACAAACCAATCAGAGTTTCTTCTTTGGGAAGATGGGAATCAAGATAACTCCAAGAGACTAAGTAGCGATGGGGATAGCGGTTGTGGGAATAACGCCAGGGGACCACAGAGGATAGGCAGTAAGCAGAAGCCATGGGGCAGCACAGGTCATGAGGCAGAGTCGGGAGAAGGGGCTGGAAGTGGCAGGAATGGAAGTTAAGCGGCAGGGAGTTGCAAGTCCTCAGAAGCCATGTGCTAAAACAGGAAGGAACAATGCCTGCTCCTGGGGGGCAGTAAGACAGTCCAGTTGCCCAGTTATTAGCACTGTGGGACCATCTTTGATGCCAGAACAATCACCCAGGCTCCATGAGGACGGGCAGTGGCTATTCCCATCTTACTTATTTCCTTGGGCTTCTTTATAGCAAGCCTCCATAACTTCAGGAAGACCAAGAATCTAACCCAGCTTTATTAAATTAAAATTAAATCTCTCTGATTTAATCCTTACTCTCTAATCAGTATTAATCTCTATTAAAAGATGAGGGAAATCTAGGAAGGGGCAGTGACTTCAAAGTCCTTGCGTGATCCCACAATAATTCCTCCTGTTGTTAAGAAGTGCCTTGTGGCACATTACCACCATGTACCCTGCTATGGGTGTGGGGTGCCCAGGGCAGCTTCAGCCCAGGGCAGGAGGAAGCTGACACCAGGACGTGCCTCTTTACACCAGCACTATTTCCAAGGGTTACCACAGAAAGGAAACGTGACTGCCACATCAGGTGCTTGCCCAGTCCCAAACCCACTGCAACTGCCCCCTTGTCACAGACCACTCCGACCCCAACTCTCTATTGCCTACAGTATATTCATCCCTTCCTGCCCCTGAACAAGGGTTCCACGTTCAAATAAGTTTGGGAAACGTTGCATACCCTGTGCCCCTCTTAAGATTCTCAATGCACATTGCCATATTTAAGCTTCTGAGAAGTTCTGCAGAAAAGAAACATGTTTAACTTCATTAATCCAGAGTTTCCTCAATTTTCCAAAAATAGAATTCTTTTTTTCTAGTAGGATCCTGTAGAAAAACACTTGGGAAAATGCTGCTTTAATGATTTGGATGCATATAAGAGAGAGCCAAGAAACCTAGGCCTTACCATTATTCCTTTGACTAAAGCTTTCCTCTGTGGTCTCAAGGAACTTTTACACCTGGCCTGCTGTCTCACACGTGGTAGGGGTTTCATATGCAACTGTTGGTTGTTCATGGAATTGTAGGAGAAGGCCAAGGTGATTCCCAGCCTGTGCCCCTCTGCACATCAGCAGGCTCTGTCCTGCCGGAAATCAAGGTTATTCGTCCCCTTGTAGCACTTTTCTCAGCTCTGCGGCTCCCCCCTCACCACCCACCAGCTTCCTGTGCTCGCCCAGGCCTAGACCTGATTACATTTCACCCTGTGGTTTCAGCTTCTGCAGTCACTACAAACTCAATTTCTGTCCTCTCAGCTCCAGTTACCCCACACAGTGCGCGGGGCCGACAGGATGTCGTGAATGCCACTACCTAGAGCGTGACCTTCCAAAACCTGAAGCTCCACCTGAAAGCATTTGAGGTCACACCACTGCATTTTCTGCATTACAGATGAATCCATGAGCATCTTCTGAAGGACGAGCAGCCAAAATGGAGGGAGCAAACTCTCACAGCACAACAAGAACAACAAATGGTCTATCTGTATTTTCATATTCATATACAAAGGACCGTCCTTATCTGCCTGCTGAATAAAAACATAAAATCAAGAAATACTACCTCAACCAGCCTTGCTGGCACACTGATTTTGAAATAAATTTGAAATAAACCCTCATAGTTATCTCTTCCCTTGGCCATCCTCTGCCACAGGTCTTTGGGTGAGTTCTCCCTTATCAACAGCGAGTGACACACGTGTCCTAAAGGGCCAGAACAACTATGGTCTCAAAAGACAAATGGGTGACTAACTGTTCCTGGACTAAGTATATACTTCTAATCGGACACCTGCATCCTGTAACACACACTCCATGGCCTGATAAATCCAACGGTGGCATGGATGCCTTGATTTCTAATAGGTAACCTCACTCTCCCAGGTCCCAGTTGGAAGTAACTCAAATTCTTTTCTAAGTCCTGTTAACACTGTACAGTCATTTTATCCATCCATTTAACTAAAAAGGGTTGCAATGATAATCTAATAAAGCACAACACTACCTACACTGCCATATCTATGTTGCTACAGAGTTTAAGCCAACCTGGGCATGGCCCTGTGATAGTCAAAATGAGCCGTGGAGTGAGCAGGCTCACTGGCTAATTGAGCTTCCTGCTGATCACCACTGAGACGAGAGACACGAGTAGGGATTGGAATTCCATTATGAGTTTTTAATAATTAAACATTACATGTTCGGAACCTCATTCTTCTGTATTACTTTTTAAATATTAATCTATTTACATCAGCTAGACCTCCTGCAGCTTGACACGCAGCAAATGGGAGTCATGCTGAGATAGACAACTGTGTTCCGAGCTTACAACACCTTTGTTCTTCAGTAACAGTAAATGTGACACTAACCCTCTGTTCAACTCAATCCTATACCGTAATTACCCCACCTTTTAGAAGGCGGCTTGCTCCGTTTTTCAGCACACTCACATGCTGAAACGTGATGAGTCATGACACTGACTTTTAAAATTATCAAAGAATCCAGATTAATCTTCTTTTGAGAGTTTTTAATGCCCCTTATAATGAGATCTCAATGAGATCTCTGGGTGGGGGGCACCCTGCCCTCTTCAGAACCGGGATTAGGAAATGGATGTGGAAGGCACGTGAGGGTTTCCTTGGATATTATCCCACACTGTAATGAGACTCCAGCATAAAAATTCAAAACCCGGAGCTCACATAAAATGCTCATAAAGAGCTAATTCTGCTTTACACTGCGCCCTCATGCCCAGAGGACTTGTCCCAGGGGCCCGACAGCCACTCTCCTTCAGGGTGAATGTTGCTGCTTTCACTCGTGTCCTTCCCTCCTCCCATTTCATCTTCCCTGTCAGGAACCCTGGGTGCCCCTCTCTCTGCTGCTGGGGTCTCAGACTCAGGTTTTGCTGCCTGTCCATCCTCTCCCAGCTCAAACACAGAACATCCCAAGAACAGAGACAAGCCCTTCCCAAACGCCTGAGTGAACTGGTGCTGCCCAAGAGGACAGCCTGGGGTAGGACTTCAATGGAATCCGGAATTCTAAGCCATCAATCAATGATTGATCTATACAATCAAGGGCTGTCTAAATCCAACGATGGGGAGAACCGACGGCAGCAAGTGTCCACTGCTCCAGAGATCGCTGACCCCTCTGCTTCTGCAGTCAACGTAATCATCAGACCCACGTCTGCACTCGGCCCCTCACAGAGCGCACCACAGAACAGTCCAATTTGGTTTCAATTTAAGAGTTTTATTCCCTTTTAAGACAAAGCTGGCAGCGCAGACCAGTCATGGTCTGTTTTAAAGAGTAAAATACCATTTTACTTGATAAAGATGTAGGATTCAAAGTGGGAAATTACATGGGAGCTACCCTTGTAATGGAAAAAGAGACCCCCCAGCTGCCCACCTCTGTGACCGCTGAGGAAGCCAGAAGTAGTGACATTCCCAAGAGATTAAACATAAAAATTTTTAGCAAATGTCAGTCTATCTTTCTATTGTTTTTGTTTTACCTGTCAGTACTATTGAATGGCTAATGCTAACGACCTCAATGCAAACGTCTCCAGTCTCAGAAGGGAGCCTGGGTCCCATGAACCCTCCAGGCAATGTATGGGTGCCCAGCATGCCTGGTCCAGGAAGGCCACAAGTCCTACAACAGTGGCTGATGGTCACCAGAAGCTGGGGCCATCTTGGAAGAGCCATCCATACTAGACTTTGGAAAGGAAAGTAGATTCCTAGCGTTTATGGGAAACGCTCCAGAAGAAAAGAAAAGCTCCAGGCTTTTATTCAGGGCTCTGCAATGGCTGAGGCCTCCAACTTCCTCAGCAGCAGAGTTCAATCCTCCCGGTAGCAGCCATCTCCTTCTAACTCAGAATTCCAAGATCCTTTCCCACCAATCACAGGAATGGATAACCTTCGCTTCCTCTTCCCGCCCTCCAGAGGCAGGACTAAGTAGCAGGCAGAGGAGTCAGGTGTCTACCCGACCCCAGAGCCTCTCCAGAACTGTCCCCTGATTCTCACATTCAGATTTTTCGTTTGGGAACACACCATCCTTTGAATAATCCCCGGTTTTAAGAAAAACAAGCACTTGTTACAGAAGTGATTCAGAAGGGGATCGCCCACTGAGCTGTTCATGTTTATGATCCAAACCAGAGGAAAACGGAGCTAAGCATTCTGTTTGCCTGATCCCCAGAGGCTGTGGTTTCCTCAAGATTATCTCAGTCTCGGTCCCCCTGATTTCAAGTAACTTGGAAAACACAGAACAGCATTCTCTAGAAATTATTTAAAAATTTAATAAATCTATTGCTTAGAAGTGCCTCACGAATATTCAGTCTGAATCTTTCTTTGCTTAATTTCATTCCCTTACTCCTCCCTAATTATGTCCCCCAAGCTAAATAGATTCCTTCCTTCCTTGGTGTTTACATCCTCCAGATGTCTGAAGACCATGATCATGTCAACCATCCAAATCCTCAGACCTCACTACTGTGATCCGAGAGCAATAGAAAGGATGATAACACAAACAGGCCCTGTGTGCGCTGGGCCTTTCCTGCTTTGTGAACCCCCAAGATCCATACCCAAGGAGTGGCTCCACTTCGAGTTTTCTAATTATTAGCATAAAAGGGAAATGCCAATAGGTCAGAGCAGTACACAGTGATCAAAAGACACTCAAATTGATGCTCCCACTGAATTTGTAAACAGAAGTAGACAAAATCCCCAAAGAGCAATTAACTCTAAATGGTTCAGAAATTTCCATCAATGACACAGAGTGGTTTTTTTTTTTTAATGGAGGGACATACTTTAAACAGTGAAAATGATCGATCCATATCAGATTCCCTTTTGATACTGGTCTTGCCTTCAGCATATAACAATTCAGCAACTTTTGGAAGCTCGGGGTCATAACGCCTTGGAGTTGGACTAGCAGCAGGGAGTCATTTCATCCTACCTTCTAGTCAGAGCTGGGAGCCCTGTTACAATATGCCTGGCTGGTCAGCCGACGCAACTGTGATGCTTCTGCCAAGATGCCAATGGGGAACTCACTATTTCACAAGGGTGCCCATCCTACTGTTGTTAGCAAACTCCTTCTGATACTGAGAAGAGATCAGCCTTCCTGCAAAACCCTACCCACAGGCCTGGCCCTCGCTCTCAGAGCCACTCAGCACGGCCACATCCTCTCCCACATGGCCACCCTTCAGACACCTGGCAACACGGGATGTGTCCCCTTGACCTTTTCGTCCCGAGAGGAACATCCTCAGTTGCTTCCACTGTCCGTAAGGCATCAGGACTTTCAGACCATCACAGTCCAGGCTGCTTCCATCTCACACCATTTCATTCTCAATATGCGACACCCAAGACGAAATGCAATGCCCTTCTGAAACTGCCCTCCAGGGACGGCTAGAGCTGAGCTTGCAGGAGACAACGTGGTGTGATTTTGCAGTTGCTGCAGGGCCTCCCTCTCCTATTCCTCAGGTATGACATTCTATCTTTGAAGATTTATTTCTTTAGGTTAAAACATTACATATCCAGGAGTCCTCTGTTAAAAATTCAAATATCCCCAAAGGAGGTAATATTTTCAGCCAAAAGCAGCCAGTATGAATCGATTTATTTGGCAACTTTGGACTGAGACCTGGATTCTAATCCTGGCTTTGTCATTTATTAGCTGTGCAACCACAAGCATATTATTGAACCTCTCTGAATAGGAAAGAGTTAGTTAAGAAGAAGGTAGTGGGGCCTGTAAATTCTTAAGACAACAATCATCAAACATTCGCCAAGCATCTGTGAGCCTACAGCAAACACATTTTTCCTTCTTTCTTTTCTTTTTACCTACTACCTTAACAATTCTCAGAAAAATGACCTGATTTCCATAGATAAGAGCAGGGTAGTCCTTGTTACAGCTAATATCGAAGCAGTCACAGAGTGACATAAAGCCTCTCAATGAGACTCCAACGAACACGTCAAATGGTTATGTGTTTTTAATAAATATTTTTCTGCCATCCCTTTAAAATATTTTGATGCACCACCCTTGAAACAAGGTCAAAGAGAACCGCTAATCTGGACAAGTATTTTTGTCTTGGGCCCAGGCTTAGGAGGACCATTGAGAAACTCTAAATATTGATTCTCTGCAGCAAAAATGAAAGGTTAGTGGCCACAGCCCTGACCCCTGGCTGAGATGGAGGAAGTTGCAGTAAAGCACACATCCGCCACTGAGCGTTCTGAGTTCCAGCACAGAGACAGCTCTGGGCCTCTGGACCATGGCTTTGCCAACTTGAGTGTACACCAGAGTCCCCTGGAGGACTTGTTAAAACATGGACTCCTGATATTTGTACACCAATGTTCATAGCAGCATTATGCACAACAAAGGGTGGAAACAGCCCAATAGCCTGTGTCCCTCAACAGATGAATGGACAAACAAAATATTGTGTGTACATACAATGGAATATTATGCGGCCATAAAAAGGAATGAGGTTCCGATACATGCTACAACCTTGAAAACATGCTAAGTGAAAGAAGCCAGACACAAACATCACATATTGTATGATTCCACTTGTACAAAATGTCTAGAACAGGCATATTCATAGTGAGAGAAAGCAGATTAGAGGTTATCAGGGGCTGGGGGTAGTGAGGAGAGGGGAGTGAAGAGTTATTGCTTAATGGTTATAGAGTTTCTGTTTGGGTGATGAAAAGGTTTTGGAAGCAGATAGTGGCGATGGTTGCACAATTTTGTGAATGCCACTAAATTATACACTTAAGTGGTTAAAATGGCAAATGTTTTATTATATATATTTTACAATATAAAAAAGTGCTTTTGAACCCACAGATTCTGGGGCTCCATCTTCAGAGTTTATGATTCAGTACGTCTCGGATGGAGCCCGAGAACCTGCGTCTCTAATAAGTTTCCATCATTGGTGCTGATGCTGCTGATCTGGGGACCACATTTTGAAACCATTGCTCTAAGCCCACAGAGAGGCTGAGCAAACCCTTCAGCCTCTCTTCTCATCTTGCTCTGCTTTGGTGATTGTCTAGAAGAGCTCAAACTTCTGTGCATTCTAGCAATGTCAACACACGCTGGAAACACATAACAAAAACAGCTGCATTCTGGCCAGCTTGAGGTATCGGTCCTGCCCTGTGGTTTTCTTCCTCTTTTTTTTCTCACTCAGTTTTGAGCTGCCATAGACCGTAGGAATGCCAATAATTACACCCACTTCAGCAGGGCAGAAACAGGTGCAAATCAGAATTGGGGGTGAGTGAATGAAGTCACCCTCCAGGCCTCATCCTCAGAAATCTAGCCCCCCCAAATCCAAATTCACCACATTAGCAGTGAATTATTTTCTTTCTTTCTTTTTTTGAGGAAGATTAGCCCTGAGCTAACATCCGTGCCCATCTTCCTCTACTTTATATGTGGGACACCTACGACAGCATGGCTTGCCAAGCGGTGCCATGTCCGCACCCAGGATCGGAACTGGCGAACCCCGGGCAGCTGAAGCGGAATGTGTGCACTTAACCGCTGCGCCACCGGGCCGGCCCCAAATTATTTTCTAATAACACTTAGAAAAGTGCTTGCTGCTTAAAGTTTCAAAAGAACTTGTGTGCCAGGGTTCCTGATATTGATCTGGGCAAGATATTCATACGGGGCATAGAGGACGTAATGCATATGTCTCATTTGGGGTCTGGTAAACTGCTGAAGAGCTCGTGTTTCTGCGATTCTCTTTTTTGACATTCTTGGGTTCACCTCAAGTTCACTGGTTTTCCCGATGGTATTACTTAACTTCTTCAAATTTAATATATTTTTATTCCTGCTCATTTGAGTGTTGTATTTCCACACATGCATGCTTAATTAAACAAAGTGCTCTGGACATTTTCCCTACAGAGGTAACACTGCGCCGCTTCTTCACCCGGAAAGAACAGCATCCTCGTCACCACTGTGGAGGAGCCTGCCATCAATGGCTGACACGCAAATATCCATGGCAACACAGGTGAACCCAATGCCTGGCCAGGCTGGACGTCACATGGAGCGGGTCCTCCCACGGGGCTGAGGGGAGGTGACAGCTTTTACTCAGCCAGCAGATAGAGTGTTGGTTCTTTTCTATTTGCAGGGCTGTCATGTTTAAATACGAAAATGCTGCTTATAGCCAAATGTTAGTGACAGCAGCCTGTGGCGCCTATCACGGTTTGCACTCTTACTCCTGCTAAAAATAGGCTTGCTTTCTCTGGATTCCTTCAAATTCCACATCTGCAGGAAGTTTTTGTTGCTGTTGCTGGCCCTTTTCTTTCTTTCCCAAAGATTATGGTTCTTTGGCTCCTCCAGGGCCCCCTCCTTTCTCCCCTCCCCTGGGGAACGCCACTCAGAATGATAACAGACACCCTCGGCTCAGACAGTCCCACAAAGCCCTCACATGGGTTCTCAGTTCTTATCTTAAACCTCTGCCTTTGAACTCTTTGGGGAAGAGGGAACTGGGGCAGCTACAAGGGGCAGAATCATTTGACCTTCAGGAGGAAAAGATGGAGCGAGGTGGGATTGGCTGGGCAGGTTGAGAAGCCAAACTGAAGGGCAAGGCTTCTGTGTTTGGGACCCACTCAGCAGCCACACCTGCACCAGCCAAGCCAACAGCCTGCTCCCACCGCGTGCTGCGATAATTTTGTTTTTGAGGTATTAAATTCACACCCAGCAAATGGTAACTACGGTAATGATGCATTTTGAGCAAATGTTCAACTCCTCTCAAGGCGAGTGTTCAATTACCTTTATTATTCTCTCTCTCCCTCTCTCCTGCCCATCGGGTGTGCATGTGTGTGCCTGTGTGTATGAGAGAGGTAGAGAAAGAAAGATATGCTATGCGGAGGAGGGGGGATGGAGCAGATGGCAAAGTTGCTCTGGGTGTTTTCAGAACCAGCCAGATCTTTTTGGAACAGGACCTCAGCACCTTCAGATGCTCCAGGTGCTTCACAACACATTAGAATCACATGGGGAGATTCTTCTCTGGCCGCCACTCTCAGGGATTCTGATTCAGCTGGTCTGCAGTGGGTGGCGCCCCCCTGAGGGCTTGTGTGGCGGCCACATGGCCCCTGCCAGGACCTCCTGAGCAAAGGTCACACACTGGCTCATGGATCCGTAGGCTGCTTAGACGTGCTGTGTCTTTCTTCCCCAGACCACCCTTCCTGACTCCCTGCGGCCTCTGTGGACCAGTCACTTCTGATACGCCCCCCTCTTAAGAAGCTAGCGAGGATTCTGGCTGTGAAACATCTTATAGGAGACAGTCCAGAGAGTTACTACGGCTCCTTCTCCCCCAGAAAGGAAGATGGGCCAGCTCTGCAGTCCTGGCCCTGCTGTCTCGCTCTGGGGGACCCCAGGCAGCTCCAGACCAAATGAGCCCCGTGGGAAGGAAGAATCCGCCTCATTCTGCTCCCAGCTCTTCCCAAGGGCCTGGACTTGCTGGGTGCCTGACAGAGGCCGCAGTGTTGAGTGCTTTCTCAGAGTTCTCCCAGGGCTCACAACATAGGTGGCCTCCAACCGGGAGAGCAGATGTGACGACTAAGAAGAGGTGCCTGTGAGTGAATTCCTATCAAGTGAGCCCTCTGTGAGCCCCAACTTGGCTTATGGAAATTGGGAGATTTGTGTTTATGGTAGGAGGATCCTCAGAGAACCAGAAGCCCTTGGTCAAAGCGCGCCAGATAATCAAGACCTGAGGACACGCAGGTAGCATTTTAAGCTCATGAGCCCATTGCCCAGTCCTAACTTAGTGCTTCCCTCCCAGTTTAGTCTTCCCCAGGGATAGTGATGATCTGGGGGGGGGGGGGGGTGCAGGGGTCCCCAGAACTTCTGTCCTCCTTCCACCTGGGATTCCTAATGCCTAATGGAGCCAGTAGGCAAGAGCAGCCGGCTCACTGGGGCTGCTAACACCACGTGCTACTCCAGCCTGAAAACTCCTCAGGATCAAGCAGAGAGGTCCTGGGGGATGGATCAGCTACCAAGGGGTTAAATGCAAACTCTGCACTACAAGGGGATTTACGACAAAGAATCTCAGCATTGTGCTCCGCAGTGGCTCTGTAACCTCTCTCTACCACCCATAGACACCAACGCACTCTTGGGATTTGCTCAGGAATAGGATGTGTAGCCTAACAGGCTACACCTTGGGGCTTTTCCTGTCTATAAGAGCAATTACTACACAATGTAGTTTCCTTCAACAGCCTATGCACACCTCTCTAGAGTGGCGATCTTCAAGATGAGGTGGGGTCCCCCAGAGGGTGCAGAAATGATCCACTGAAGTAAGGGAAGAAAATAGCAGAACGTCTAATGTTTTTTCCCGGCGGGGTGTGTAATCAGAAACCTGCTGAGACCACGGGGCTAGGTGGCATAGTCTGGCCTCACTTTTCATGAAACACTGAAAGCAGCAGATTAGGGTGCGAATGGCTGGGGGCTGGGGGGGCGGGGGGGGTGGGGAGGAGCGTGTTGGATGATACTCCCTAGGTTTTTCTTTGGGAAGGGGATGAAGAACAGATCAAAACTGATGGATGCCCTTTGTGTCTGTGTCAGCCCAAGGAGCTTTCTGATGCCAAATCTAACAGACCACCCGATTCCCTCTCCCTGATCGGATGTGGTCTGTTCCTCCTTGGGATCCCTCCTGGCACAAGGCACACGTCACTGTAATTTGTGACATCACTTGAATTCTTATTACGTTGTTCTAGGCTCCCAGCTCCCTGAGGGGGGTGTCTGTTTCTTAACTCATCTCCTGAAGACCTTGCTTATAGTATCTGATGGAGAACACTTGGAAACATAATCAAAGCTTTCATTTTAAAAGAGGTGACCGTGTCTATGGTGAGGTCACTGGGGACTAGACAGTGCTGCCCTGGCTTTGGATTCCACAGTCAATAAAAGCTCAAAAACAGCTTTTTTTTTTTTTTTTAAATATATTGGTTTTTTAAAAAAATTTTTTTTTAAAGATTTTATTTTTTCCTTTTTCTCCCCAAAGCCCCCAGTACATAGTTGTATATTCTTCATTGTGGGTCCTTCTAGTTGTGGCATGTGGGATACTGCCTCAGCGTGGTTTGATGAGCAGTGCCATGTCCGTGCCCAGGATTCGAACCAACGAAACACTGGGCCTCCTGCAGCAGAGCGCACAGACTTAACCACTCGGCCACGGGGCCAGCCCCTCAAAAACAGCTTTTAAGCTACTGTCAGTCCCCTGAATTATTTTTACCTAAAGACTTTTTAAAATCATTATTTATTATCACTGCCATTTCCATTTTAAAAAGGAAAAGAAAAATGGCAATTTAATACCACACAACTCAGAAAGACATAATCTCAGAAAGAAAACATTGTTCTTCCCCAAAAAGGACCAGGACTTTATGCCTCCATATGAAGTATCTAAACATTAGCATCCTCATTTTTCTCATTCATCATGCGCCAGTTCATTTAGGAACTTCTGAGGTGAAGGGAAGCAACAACATAAACATTCCAACCAAATCACTGACAGCATTTTGTTCCCCTGGGTGATCAAGGGAGAGACAAGCCCAGTTCTAGACAAAACTATGATATATAAGACGTAAAATATTTGTCCCACCTTCTTCTTCATCGGTCTTTCCTGCCTCTTGGTTATCTGTCCTTCTTTCATGGCCCTGATCCTAGGCAAGTGAAACTCAAAATGTCAATCCTTACATATAAGGCTTTCATACTTTAGATAGCATTAAAAACCCAAAGAAAATAATCTCTAATGGTGGAATTTCAGGCAAGCGGGTGGCCTATCCCTTCCACATGAGTAGCTCTTCAAATCATAGTATATTCATGGCTACAAACCAATCCACCTCTCTGTAGAGCTGGCCCTATAATGAGGTCCAAAGCTCCAGCAGCCATTAGGACCCTAGACTGACACAGGGTCTCTCATGCCTGGTCAGAGGGCAAAGCTCTCTACAGAACCCTATGAACTGCTGATATGGTTAATTCTATCATTCAAACTAAAAACAATGTTATATCCAGAAAACACGATTATTTTAACTATATACACAGACACAATTGAGAAACCCGACCTCAAGCCACGTACTGCCCACACGATCAACTCTCTTTGAGTTCTTCAGCACTAATTTTTTCCCATTGCTTATTCAGTTTGTCAACTGCTACAATAGGTCCCAAGTGCTTAAGAAAAACTAGAAGAGAAATTATTAAATGAAAAAATTACATTAATTTTTTCTGCTGCAATGCCAGTATTTGACATCAGCAGCAGAACACAACGGTCCAGCTGGAGGTGCACCAGTGTTCCCTGGGAGCTTAAGGATAACAGGCCAGAATATTTTACATTGGGCCTCTCCCAGAAATTCCCTGTGGCCATAGACGTGATCCTTTAAGTTAGTCCACTTCCTGTCGTGCAATAAATTGTCACCAATTGCCTGAAAAAAAAGTCAGGACACATGATCTGACCGATGTCTGTTCTGCCGTGGGTGGGGTGTGTAAGGCAGACTGGGGAGTATAGCTGGAGCCCCAGGTCATCTCAGTGATTTATAGTGACAACAGGCAGAACATCTGACACCAGGTGTCCAGGAACAGGTACAGTAGCCATATCAATAACATCACCCAGAGCATGTCCGCAGGACTGGACGTAAGGTCAAATGCTCAGCAGCCCCAGTCCCCTGTCACACAACCTTCTCCCCGGTCCCCTTTCTTGGTATGGACAACAGACTCTGTCCCCAGACTATGAGAAACCCAAGGCCTCCCAGTCAGCCATGTGCTTAGCTCCCTCACCAGTTCAAAGTACGTGGGAGGGAGGGGCTGGTGATAAGCCCCAAGTTGGGCACCACTGTAGGCAGCTACTTTGAAGTCGTGGGGCAGGGCTGGGAGGGCCCTGACTACCCTTCCCACTACACACGGTCATCTGCCTGAGCAGAGGGAGGCCAGGTGAGTCCAGCATCTCCTGGTCCTACAGGCAGACAGCAGGGGGGTGGATCCTGGTGCAGGCCCTGCCGACCCCATCCTCGCCCCTGCCCAGCCTGTGGACCCCCACCCCCGTCCCACGCGGCTGGGCCACCTCCCCTTAGGTGAGGCAGGAACCATTCTCTCCCTTCCAGGGATTAAATAATGAAGCCCAAATTCCAGGCACCAGAGGCAGTTAGGGATTTAGTTTCCTATTAGCTGCCTTATCTTTTCTTCCTAAACTGGAGCCCTACAACTCAGCCATCAAATACGCAGCGGCAGTAAAGCAGAGGGCTGAACTTCCCGAGGGGCTGCGTTCTCTCGATGCTGTGTCCCCATCGCCGCTGCACACCCACCTTCCTCCACCCCACCTTGCTCCTTGCAGAGACTGCCAGGGAGATCCTCTCTCAGCCGTGGGTAAGACTTCTATCCGTTGTCCACGATAAGTTTCTCAATGGCTGTGAAAGAGATTCCGGCAGTGGGGGAAGGAGTGTGGAGTGTGAATGTGTTGTGGGCTCGTGTCCTGTAAAGATAAGGAGCCCACTGAAGCAGGCCCAGATTTGCAGGATAAAAATTTATCATATCCTCGCTTCTCAAATTTCAATATGTACACGAACCCCCAGGGGATCTCGTGAAAATGCAGCTTCTGATTCAGGATATCTGGGCGGGGCCTGGGAATCCACATTCCTTCCACCATCCAGGTGGAGTCCGCCCTGCTGGGGGTGGGCCACATTTTGAGTAGTGAGGGCTCTAGGCAACTTGGGGTTGGAGGGTCAGCCCACAGTCAAGGGGACCATATTTTCTGAACCCCAAACCAGGCCTATGGTCTGAGGAAGCATTTGGGTTTGCTTCCTGGAGCCACAGACAGTCTGGGAGCCGCACCAGGATGCTGAAGCTTCGCCCTTCCTGGGACGTTCTCAGAGACTGGGGGCAGTGGTTCTCAGACTCAGCTGCTGGGGACCCACTGTGTGCCTGTAAGCTAGACCAGCTGAAGCTGCTACTGCAATCAAACCACTTTTGTTTTCTCCCAGACCACTGGGGAGAAATGGCAATGCACTGATTTTGCAATTTTATGTTTTTCTCCTACGTACTTTCCTCAGCTTCAGTTAGAAGCCTTCAAGATTTAGCTACGGCAGGATAATCTCTGGTAAGAGAGGGCAGCTAAGTGAGCAAGAGGCAGCGACTCCTGAGCGTCACCACCTCTGGGGGCCCCCCACTTCAGCCCTGCTGGCCCCGCATGGGTCTGTAGATGCAGCTGCCTGGTCAAGCGTCAGCCGTCCTTTGACTTGCTTTATTCCCACTTTATTCTTTATATCCCATAAAGATATTACAGTATATAATATGTGAGAACACAAGGGAAATGTACCCAGAGAATACAGGAAGCACAAAGGCTGCCTGGTGACAACAGGTCTGTTCAGCATAAAAAAGTGGAGGGGGATTTGAGCACGGGGGATAAGCAGGCAGAGAGGGGAAAGAAGGAAGTGCAGGAGGGGAAGATGGCTCTGGACTGACGGGTGACTGGAACCTGTGGGGAAATGTGGCTTGGGAGACATCCCTCAGGGCAGGTGGCTGATGAACTTTTGTGATCGGAAGTGTCATATTTAAGCTTTTCACAGTACTGTGATATAAAAGCGCTCGCTGACTCGAACCTTCAGTGAAACCTGCTGCATGCACAAACACCAGAGTCTGGCTCAGCGATCTAAAATATCGAACTCGCAGGTCCCAACTGTTGGCGTAATTGGCAGGCCTGGGTCCAGACACTGGACCCAACTTCAGGGCCAGCTTGCAGGGTGTTATTATACCACACATCACTAGGGGGCGCCCTCAGAGGCATAGTGTAGTAAAGAGCCTGCCTGTCCACTGCCCTCACCCTTCCTGGTTTCCAAGGGAAGGAGGTGGGAAGGGGAGAGATGTGGCAACAGGGGTGAGGGTGGAGGTGCAGGGTTGAGTTTAGAAATATGAGACACCAGTCTCTTTGAAAATGGAGTGGCCAGGTCTCCAGCTCAAGATGAGCAGGGAAATAAACTCATATCACAAGACAGAAACCACAGCACGCATAAACAAGAATTATCCAAATTCCGTAGGAAAGGACTTATCTCACAGACCAAGACGGCTGTATCTGCTAACAAGCATTCAAAGATGACAAAATCCACAAGCAAGCGGCAAAGGAATACTAATGAAAAGCCAGAAACGGCCAGTCTCACTTAGACAGCTCGATTATATATTTGCAAACCTGTTTATGACTTTATATTTCATATGTGTATTATAGATGGCAAAAGTTACTCCCAGGTCACACAATGGGGATTAAATAGGTCAATAATTCATGGTGTTCTCAAAAGAGTGACACTATTTCCAAATGCTGGGCACCTGAACTCATTTGAGGACCACTGATTTATGAAAACACACAATCTATGCAAAAGTGGGAAGGTTGAGCAATTCCGGGGACATGTGGTCAACACTCCAATAGCCAAGGTGCCTGTGTCTGCCTGTGGATATGATACCCCCCAACAAAGGATGCCCCCCAACACAGCCCTGAATCCCAGCCCAGCAAATAAGGAAAACCCATGGCAATCCAATTTGCTCCATCCAAACTGATTTTCTTACCCTCCAGTTTTTAAGGAATTATTACAGGTGTTGGGGGTTGGGGGCACTCTAGGCCCCCAAAGCATGAGACCCACAGGTACCCTCTGCCTTCTGGCCCTGCTTTCCCTCTGGGTATCTCACATCTCTGGGCGAAGGGGACTGGTGAGGCCATACCAGCTTGACGCATCTCTCTAGGCATAGAGGTTTCCTTCATGCTCCTATGGCACTTTGTTCAGGCTTCTATTACATGGTACTTAAACTGCTTTTGAAACAGTTTTCCACTGTTTTAAAAGCCAGACCTGGCATGTCTGTAAACATCAGTTCATATTCCTGGAATAAATCTTTTTTGTGTTCCATCCTACTACCCACAGGGGTACAGATGGCATGTTTTATGTGGCGGCCACTATTTACAATTCAACCCCAAGGAGGCTCATGAGATGCCACAAATGGAGCCCACACAGGAAGACAGCCCCCTGGGCAGAGACATTTGTCCCCACAGGACAGGCGTGCCAGGAAAGGACACACCCTGAAAGTACACGGGGGTGCCTCTGCGGCTGACACACATCCTCCGTCCGGGGCCAGAGGGGTCCTGGGCATCCCCGAGAGGCACATGGAGAGGCAGGCTTTGCCCAAGTGACGGTGGGGCGTGCGCGGCCAGTGGCTGCAAGGAGGGAAAACAGCACACAAAATGCCCCAAACTGGCTGTAGAGTTAAAAACATCAACAAAGCAAATCCTTCCCTCCCAAGAAGGCTCACCACATTCATTTGCATGTTCATGAGCATCTGCTGGCTGAGTATCAATGTATCCTTCTTTCTAATCTGATGGACGGCCATTAATCACAGTAGATTTGACCTTGTCAGGACCTCAATGAGTGGATAAAGAAGCAGGGTTTTTTGTGAGGGCGGAGGGGGGAAAGGCGAGAAGAATCACTCTACTTTGAAGAATAATCTGAAGAAGCCACCGCCGCCTCTGTCTCAGACTAAGATAGCATTTGCCGAAAATGTCAACAGATTGCTCCTTGAGTTGGAGTTGTGCAGACATCAAAAGCTTATTTTAACAGGGCATTTTGCTTAAAATCGCTTGGTTGGTTTAGGCATTTAGAATGTCTCTGACTATATAATTTAGATTAAGAGGTTCTTGTTGAGTTTTACTGATTTAGCATAAATCAGAAGGCCATCGTGGAATAGACCCCTTCACATAACCAAAGCCTCGAGGCCATTAATATAGTAAAATTTGTGCTTTGCGTTGCATTTTTAGTGGGTTCTTTTTTCTTTCTTTCTTTCCCTTTTTCTTTTTCTTTTTTTTTTTTTTAACGCGGCTTAGTTGCTATGCGGAGGCTTAGCGCTCCAGCGTGGGGATCAGTTCCAGCCTTTGGTTTGATCTGAAACAAGCCAAGCAATTTGCCCGAATGTGATTTCCAAAGGTTTTCCTGTTTTCCCATTTCTCTCATCAGGAGACTGAAGGAAGCTGAAAAGCTCGTCACTATTTGGGTTCAAATAATGCTGGCCTGATTTTCTCAAGTATTTAGCATGATTCAATAGACAGAGTTCAGATGGACGGCCACTGCTCCTCTGAGACCTTGCAATAGTTCTCAAGACAGGACCCAGTCTCAGGAAGCTAATTTTAAAAGGCAAATTACTTATACTTGCAGATAAAGCCTTTTTCTTCCATTTTTACTTTTCTTTCAGTCTTTCTTTTTCACTTTCTCTCTCCATATCATATTGACTAGATGTGACTTAAAAAGTTAATGGTAATTGCTCTCATCTTAATCTAGCAAAGAGAGAGAGAAATGAGTCCAATTTGCAGAGCTGAGCGCAGGTCATTACAGGTGTGTTATATTAGTGTATTCATGAGCCCCCTGGGACAGGCAGGCTGAGCGATCCAATAACTTTCTTAATGTGTAATTACACAGCATCGGACTATAATTGATTAATTGAAAAGAGAATGTAGGCAGATGTGAGGGCAAGACTTCTGCTGCTCATTAAATGAATATGTCCTTGCTTCTCTTTAATAAGTTAAGTGGAACTACTCAAAAGCAATTAAGTCAGTAGTGAAATTCATTAAATTTTAAGTAATTATTGGTATTAAATTCTGTAATAAAATTTAAGACTTGCATAGTTCTATTTCAAAAGGAAGTATGAGAATTCTATGGGGCCAATTTAGCAGAATGAGGGTTCCAGAGAAAACTACATCTTGGACCCACTGATATTTTGTGTGAAAATCACCTGAGAGAGAGAGGCAGATGGAAAGGGGGACAGGGGACATTCTAGTAGGTCTGCTCACCATCCTAGACCAGCCAGAGTGAGTGTCTCCCTTAAACCGAGGAATGTAGTAGAGCTTCCAGAGTAATTCTCTCATTTAAAATCTTAAATAGTTCAAAAAGAATGAAAAAAATATATATCTTTTAATATAATGCCTTAAGTACTACATTTGATACCTACTCTAGTAGCTAAATTCAAACAAAAACATGAATATGGAGAGTTGAATGCAATTTGGAGAAAATTCTTTCCAGACTGTATTCTCTCATTTGGGAAACAACCCTGGGCTGGTGGGGTCGGGAGAGAGGATGGGGTTTGCCACAGTTTAGGGAGGGGGCCACACGTAGTTCTCAGAGCCGGTGGGTAGTTTCTACACCTTCTGCCACTATTCATTCTGCCTAGGAAACTGGACAACTCAGAACTGTGTCAGAGAGGAACTCAACTCAGCCAGCGCTGCCGCATTCCAGACATTCCTGACGACTCCTAGACACAGGAGAGACCTTGGAGTCTGAGCCGCTGTGGGAAAATGCCAATAGGGAGCCACACCAGCATGGGCTGTTCATTCATTCATATACTATTTCTTCAGCACCTATTCAAAGCCTTTATTAAGATGAGCTTATATAGTTATGTCTATATCTATATAGTATATAAATAATATAAAGTAAATGTATAAAGAACTTATAAAAACTAAGGGTGGAATTCTGTAAAAATGTAGTCCATTTTGTACCCATCCAAGATGATCTTGTGCCCTGCACATAGTAGGCATTCAGTAAAAGCTTGCTGAATGAATGATGGAAGGAATTGATGATGTGGGCTTTGAGGAAAGCGGGACAGTGTGTGGCACTCGCATAAAGTTCTCTACTTAATTTAAGGAAACGCTTAAGAAATGTTAAGCCTTGGCCAGGATAAGCCAAAGAGATGGGAATGGTAGCAGCTGAGACTGAAGGGAAACTGATTCCAGAACCTTTATCTCTTCCCAGGTTTCTGCCCCAACCATCAGCATCCTTAACAGTCCTGTCATTTCCTTCTTGCAATAGAAAACTTAAAATGGAAACCCAGGTATTGGCATCTTTTTTTTTTAAACAGTAGATTCAATCACATTTTTTTTAAACTTGTGCTTCCAAATCTAAAAATAACGTTGTAAGGTTTGTTTCACAATCTAACAAAGTGATTGTACTTTCATTGTTTGCTGGGGCCAACACTTTGATGACGTGAGAGCCAGTCTCCTGGATGCCAGACTTCGGGGCTGCTGGTTCTGGGAAGTACCTCTCCCACCACGTGCCCCATGAGAGGCGTCCCCACTGCCGACTGACCAGACACAGAGTGAGTAGGGACATAGGAGATTCCTGCCCTTCCCTGAAGGAGGAGAGAAAAGCAGTTTATGTATACTCTAACTCCTGCTGGAAGAAAAAAATTCCAATCCTCATACACACTGTAATTTTAGAAAGCATCACAAAAGCTAAAACTAAATTGGACTAAATAGGTATATTAGGCTCAGAAAGAAAAGAAAATCAGAGCATACAGAAAAACATTAGGTCTCATTTTCTGTTTGTCTATTTTTCTGCTGTAATGGGCAATTTATGGTCCCACAGCTCATTTTAATCTTGAACATGACCTTGATAATCTGGGTAGGGGCAGCCCAACTATTTCAAAGAGGAGTTCTTACCAAGAGAGATGCTCTCCAGCTTTCTCATGTTCACTAAATGACATTTTGCTCACATTATTTTGGATGTTTGTTTCTTTGTTTTTCATTTTTACAGCTGTAACAGGTCCCAAGGGTATTCCACAGAGCTAAGTCAGACCAAAGGGAAAACTGATTTATCAGATCAATAATTAAGTGCCTAACTGATATATTCCAAAACTGATCAGCATATGAACAAAGCAGATGGCCAAGAAGTGGGTAAGGTGTTTACTTCCAAAAGAAAAGTGGAATTTTAAATGGTCAGGTAATTAGAATAATTAGGGAATATGGGATTATAGGAAATTTAATTTGGGGGATTAACTAGCAAACCCTTTTTTGTGCGAGACTTCTTCCTCACCCCACCCCCAAATCATTTTATATTTGTCTAACGTTCTATCTTAGTAAACGCAGCAAATTCAGTCAGACATTTTCTCTTTGATGAAGATCTTGATGATCTTTAGGGTCATTACTGGATACATACCAGTTCTCCTTCTAGAGTCCTCACCTATGCATGGTGTAAAGAATAAACTAAGTCTACACGATCAAAAGCTATGTATTGTAAGACTTTTCCCTTTGCTTTCAAAAAGCAAGGATTGTGAATACTTGTGTGTGTTTTATTTATTAGCATTTCCTTATTTCTCTTAAAAGATGAGTACAAAAGAGAGATTTTATTCCCTTTATTAGTTACCTTTTACTGAGTGCTTATTATAGGCCAAGCACTGCATGTATTATGTCCTTTAGCTTTTACAGCAACCCTAAATGGTGTATCCAGCTATTATTCCTGTTTTACAGATGCAGAAGCTGACCTTCCCAAGGCCACAGAGTGAGTGACTCACATAGCCTGGAAGGGGACCGAGTCAGTGATTCCAGGGCGCATACCCTACATGGCCCCTGTGCTGTCTTCTGGGAGAGAAGGGGTTATTGCACTCTTGGTCATGGAGATTCGGTCCCTCTGTAAATAATCCCAATTTAAGAACCTTTTTCTCCTAGTTTGTATTTTTCCAGTCTAAATCACACTGATCCATGAATCATTCTGTATCACAAAGTTCTTAAACTTCAGCGTCTTGCTCCTACTTTGATCTTTTTCCCATTGCACACAACCAGCAACTTAATTAAGACTGTTATCCAACATCTAAATTTACAAGAAAATTGGCTTGAGATAAAATCTTTGCCAGTTACTTATATATTAACATTGTCATAAGAACTTGACGACCAATATTTTTGGGACAGTCCTTTGCAGTCTCTTTCTCGCCTTCCCAGCTATGAGCAGCCTTTGTCCTCATTGCACTGTGCCTGGACCCTTCTAACTGCCTTCCAGGCATCTCCCACTCCCATCCTCCAACCTGGGAAAGCACTGCTTTCATAACAGTACTTTCTTGTCAGGAACCTAATACAGATCTCCAGAGCCGAAAGCACCGAGTGTAAAATTAGCGGCTTGGCTTTCACTGTTTTTATTATCTGACCACAACCTACAGAGTTACCTCTATTCTCACCACTCCCAAAAGGATGCCAGGCCAGGCAGTCTCTCAACTGGTCCCCCAAGTACTCGCTGCTCACCTCCTTCACCATCATTCCGCCCACAGTCTTCTCTTTCTCTGGGACCCCATCCATTCCCCACCCACCCTCCAAGGCCCAGTCCAGGACCCCCCTCCTCTGAGGATCTAATCCTGATGACTCCAGCCCATCCTCTCTTCCGCACTAAATGACCCTTTATTTCCTTCTTGCACACATAAAACTTTAATATTTCTATTCTGTAATCATCATACCACCCCATCTGGCACCTTACTCTACACCGGAGTTTCATTGTTCATAGAAGCACAGTTTGTAAACGCCTTATGAGAAGGCTCCACATTTTATACTTTGCACTGTAACACATGACTTCTAAGCACAGCACTGGGAAGACAGTAGGCACTCAATCAATGCATGTCAGTTAAAAGACAAATGTCTTTAAATTCCAGGTCATATACACACCCCATAACCACCTACTCTCATATTAATTCCACTTCTTGAGATATGTTCATGACACTAAATACCCAGATTTTCAAAAAGGTCTTAAATCTTTATAGACATTGCATTGCATTATAGCCATTGTTTTCATGCAGTGTATACCAAAGATAAATTAGAGATATAAGACACTATTCAGACCAAATAAACCAGAGAGAATATATCCCTCAAGAAAAGGTCTTTTGGGTTTGAATTATCAAGACTGACTTTCTCCACTGATGCAGCTCAATTTTCAGCTTGGCTGATTTGATGACAGTCAGAACATTGTTTAAAAATCAAAATGCTAAGGAGAAAGGAAAATAAAAATTTCATTACAACTTTATTTTTCCATGTTATTTTTCTGTATTCATATGTAAACATCAAATTGTTATTAAAAAAATACTGCATAAATGATCGAGATGCATTAAATGCCATAGGCTCATAGCACTTTTGTAATGCTCTAGTTTATTTTCATTTTCCTTTATATACACAACCACATTTCTACATAGGATATATAAATTTGCCTTCACATGTTGTAATTTATATGTGTATATATGCAATGATGTTGCATACTTTCAAAATTCAAGCTCTCTGAAAAATATATAAATATTTCTCTAAGCCAAAAATGGTGTTTAATTCCCTGGGAATGCCCTTACACATTTATCAGACAATTTAGAAGTTAAAAACACCACTGATGGAAATGGTTATATAATGGAGGCCCCCAAAGTATTTCACATATCATAATAATCTGGACACTTTTCATGGGAAAGCCTTTACCCTAGCACATTTAAATATTGCCTCCTTTCCCATCTCAGGCTTTGAGACTTAAAAATGTTTACATGGTTTTTCCCCTCCTTGTTCATACAAATAAGTGTATAACAGATCCGGCTGCAATATCAGAATCAGATTCAAATTTTCCATTCAAAGGAAACCAAACTATATGGAGACCTGAACGCTACAGAACCGCAGAGTATTTCACATAGTTAAGTTTAGGGTATAACTTAACCTATACAAGTTGATATCCTCCATGTGGATTAAAAAATTCTGAAGTGGAGGAAATGTATTGATGTGTGCTTTTTTTTCTGTACACTGGGATCCTCCCTAAGAGATGACAGTGATGGTGATGATGATGGATTAGCGCATCCTAATTTATAAAAAACATACTTTATCCTAATGAAATCTATAGCTTGTTCTATCAAGAGAGAAAAAGAAATCATTGCTACACTACCAACGTAGCTTCATGAATTTTCAAGAGAAATCTTGATGGATATGCAAACCAAAGTAGAACAGTAAGCAATTTTCTGGATAATTAAGGCAAGAGTACTGCTTATTATTTTAAACCTGGCTTGGGGTATGTCTTAACTGGTTCAACATTTCACTTTGGAAGAATGAACAAAGCTACCTATCAGCTCCACTGGAGGGAAAGTATACAGCAGTAAGATGCTCAGCCAAAACAACCACAGGCCAACCCTCCATTCCACCCCGTCAGTGGCCAATCCACAATCCAGAACCAACTATAAAGATTTCATTTTTACCTGCACTTGAACCAGGGGAATATGGTGTTGCACGCATTCATTTGACAATTATTGACTACCAACCACTACAGTTCATTGAATCTTTATCACCACTGATTGTTAAGATGTCATTATTCTAAATCACTAGGGAAAAATACCGCCAATTTAAAGATCCCATTTCTGAGATTTTAAAATGTTACGGGGGAAAAGTGCATCTTGGGATCCACGAAATATGGTATGGGCCAACCATAGTTCTCAAGGTTACAGCGAGGAACAAGACAAAGCTCCTGCCTCTTAGCAGAAGGGAGCCTCATCTGGAATGAAAAGAGGATCTCTCAAGTCCTGGTTGTCTGTGGCTATGCAGTAGGGAGGACGGGCTGGGAGAGAGCCCTCCAGGAAAGCCTGACACCTCAGACCAGAAGAGTAGGAAATGTACAAATGTACAAAGTACAAAAGACACTTCAAGCCAAATGCAATGAGAAAATACATTATTTTAAAGACTTGTTTGCCTGAACCTGCTATTTGCAGCTTAATCATTGGCTTCTATCTTCCTTCTTCCCTTTTAAAATTCCCTCTCTGCCGTTCCTCATCACCTCCACATCCCCATCTCCAATTTCTTGCCTCTTTTATTACTCACATATGTCTTTCTTCTCAACTCCAAATATTTTTATACCCTTTCCCTTTTCCTCCCAAGAGACTTTCGTTAGCTTGTTCTTCTAGCCATAAAGCAAGCACATGACTGAATTTGATTAATATTAGTTCTGGCTGGTTACTTCTGCAATTTTATATTGATAATTGATATCCTATCTGATTTTCTGGTTTTGCTTGATATATGACCTAGAGTTTCCGTGAAGCCATCAGAGGCGAATTCTCTTTGGTATTTTAGGTAAATTGTTCAGTTCTAGCAATTAAAACAATGAGGGAAAATATGACTGACGCCTGACTCCAGCATGCTACTTGATGGCCAGAAGTCTCGAAGGAAATAGATCACTTCATTCCGAGGAAAACAACCATACCAAATCAAAAGAGGTCTAGCCTTTTTTAAACGGCCTTACTAAACAAAATTCTCAAAAGAAGACTTAGCACTTATCATACATAATTTATTGCTGTCCGATTAAAAAAATAATATACTCAAATGCTTATATCACATTGAAAAATATATTTTCTACAGTCTACCAAATTAAAAAATATATCCTTTGGTTCCTTCCTCCACAATTTATTATGCATTGGGAATTCTCAAACACTGACATGACTTTCTGAATAAACTCTGCTTCCTAATATTCCCAGAGATGTTCTTTCTGGCTTCAGAATTCTACCAAAGAATTGATACTATAAATTAGCTAGGAAGAGTGATTCAGAATTAACTTCTTAATTCCTTCATCTCACAAACATAGATTGAACCCCTTCTCTAGCCCTGGGGTGGAAGGATGGATCGGACCTGGTCCCTATCCTGAGAAGGCAGCAGTGTGTGTTGACCTGAGCACGTCAGAGAGATATGGTCAATCCTCGCTTCTGGGCCTGCTCACTGAATCCCCTCTCCTCCCCATGGGCAAGAAACACAACATCTCTGAATTTTAATTTCCCCATCTGTAAAATGGAAATAACAATTTCTACTTAGCAAAGTTATTGAGAATAAAGAGTCTAAAAAAGGGTCTATAAAGACCGAGCACAGTGATGGGACATTGGAGGCACTCTACAAAATACGATTTCTTGTCTCCTTCCCTTAGCAGGCTTATCAGAGGCCCATCCATTTGCTACTGTAGATATTTCCATGTGTAAATTACACTTTTTTCTTTGCTTTGCATTTTTTTCTTAGTTGTATACTTCTAAGATTAACAATTTTATTATTAAATGGTAGGGCAAGATGAAGGAGTCTTGGATCATGTAGAGTGTTCCTTGAGAGTTATACTTAAAAAAAGAGAAAAAAAAGCTCAGCTCTAAGAATTATCTGCATAATGTATCTTGTCCCTCTCACTGTTCACAAGGAAATTTTGTGACTTTTGCACACAAATGTGCGTACTCAAGACTTTTAGACAATCTATTGCTAGAAAATTTGGTCAAGTGGTATTCTGTGATGCACTTGAAAGTAAGCAACATTGGAAGAAACAAGCATAATCATAATCACAACAACATTGATTAAGTGCCAACTGTTTGCCAAATATTGTTCTAAGCACCTTATGGGTATTCATCTATTTAGACCTCACACCAATCCTACTGGATAGATACTATTGTCCTCATTTTTACAGACAAGGACATGGACACAGAGAGATTCAGTGATGTGCCCAAGGTCACACAGCCAGTAGGTGGAGTGGTAGAGATTCCTGAATATGAACCAAATAGTCTGGCTCAACAGTCCAACCTCCTTACTACAACAGCATACTATTCTTTGGAAGTTTTGTATTCTTCAAAAAAGTATTCCAACATCAAAGTACCTCACAAATCAGCAACATCTGCTATGCAGTCAACAGGCATCTCTAGTGCCCTCGGCATAGTCAAGTGGGTGGATGCTCAAGGCTTTCTCTGAAGTTCTTTGTCCTAAATTAAAATATTACATATGGACTTCTATCCAAACCAATTGGGAAGAGACTCTAGTTAGAGAATAACAGCATGTACTCCCAGTACCTACCTTAAGATTTTTTTTAAGCTAATACCACCAACTAGCTCCATTTTATTAGTAATAGGGCTATCGCTTATTGAACTTCTACTGTGTGCCAGGCATACTAAGTGCTTCATATACATGTTCTTGGTTACTCCCCAAAACGACTCTATGAAGTAGGTACTGTATTTATCCTCATTTTATTGATAAAGACACTGAGGCTCAGGGCAAGCAAGAAACTTGCCCAGGTTCCACAGCCGGCATGTCTGCAAAGCAGGGATCGGGACATCCACTCTTATCCACCACACCAGTGTCTCCCTTGGAGAACACATGGTCCTCGATAGCTCTCTCTGGCTCCAGGAACCACTATGATGTACTAGAAGCCAGCATGAAAACCAAACCATTATGCCTCTGAGCTATTTGTGCAATGGCCTGAAACTAGAAAGGCAAAGAATTCTGTGCCTTGGAAAAGGGAGCTTGCTGGGGACCAACGGTCTCCAATCAAATCAATGGTCTCTAACCCCAAGACAAGTCCGAAGACCAGGGCAGAAGCTGGGGAACTCTAGTCCTCCCCCAGATGGCTTCTCCTCCAAATAAAGAAACTAAGAAGAGAGAGTTAAAATAGGGTTTGCTTGGGTGGGAGCTGAAGGGAGATGGTCTACACTGGTACAGAGGGTCTTTGTACAGGAGAAGAAGGCTCTGAACCACGAGACCATGGCAGCAATGGAAGCCAAGAAGCTGAAAAGAGAGAGAACAGCAGACCCAGCTGGAGAGCAGGGTGAAACAAGAGGACAGATGGAAACAGGAATGTGCAGGCGAAACAGGACAGCTCCAGCAGAATCCACTCCTACCGCCTGTGTTAAAGACTAGATGATTTTGCTGGAGAGCATAATTGTGCCCCCTCTATTGGAATGGCCCCTTGCTTAGTCTAATACTGGTCCTTTTCCTTCTACAAAGTTCTATTTTTCTAAAACGTAGTTCAAAAAACTTTAAGAGCACAGGAGTAGCCCCAGACTAAAGGGATCCGGAGAGTGGGTGGAAAAAATGGTGGGATAGGACAACTCTCTCTAGACAGCAACCAGCCCCTGGGGTTTTCTGGGTCATTTTGCACCTTTGGGGCTTTTACAGTTAATATTTCAGGAAACTGGCACACAGCGTACTATATATGCGTACATCATATGATATTTTATTTGATGTCATGCAAGTCCAAGTGTGTCACCATGAATTTTAATTCTCAGAGCCTTGCTGCTCAGCTGCAACGTCACAGAAACTGTGTAAATTCAAGTTGAGCTGGGGCACGAATCTGGCTTTCTGTTCAACCAATAGTGTTCACGGGAGGGTCTTTGGTCAGTTATACCTCTTTTGAAAAGCCTATCAAGTTTCAAGTGAAACGTGGCAGTTTCTATCACCCCTTTGGGGGTTCTCATTAAGTCTCTATGATCTAGCAGGAAAGTCGTAGCAATAGTTAGTATCTGACAGCAATCGAGAAATTTCCCCTCATTACTGTGATGAGGCCAACATGTACTGGTGCGCTGGGCTGGGTTGCAAAGAGATCTAATCTTATTGTTAAATAAATACATTTAAAACTAGGGGCCTGAGAGCAGAGAAGACTCAACCATCAGTGGTGTTGTGCTGTGTTTTTCACCTTAAGGGCTTTTTAAACTGGATCTGATCGTCCAAGCCTTACAAGGCTGTGCTGAGTAGAGGGGAAGAGTGCACTGTGTAACCAAGAGTCTTTTATGTATACATAGTCCCAAGGTTCCAATTCCCAATCTAATCAGTGTCAATGGATTCTCTCTAGCCAGAAAGGAGAGTACTAAAGTCTTCACAAACAAACAAACATAAAAGCACATTTGTTTCGTAATACTCCTGCAGAATAAAAGGGTGGGGTGGGTAGAGGGTAAAGGGATAGATGTAGTAAGATTAATAGTTGATCATTGTTGAAGCTGGGTGATAAGTATATGGGGTTCATTATGACTCTCACTACTTTTGTGTATGTTAGAAATTTTCCATAGTAATTTTTTTTAATCTATAGAAGTACTAGGAATTTCCATGAAGCAGATCTACTAAAGGCCAGACTTGATAGGAGGGTGTCAGTTATTGAGACCTCTGCAAATGGGCCACCTGCCAGCTCACCCTGTATCCTTCAGGTACTCTATGCTCCAGCCAACTTAGATGCCAACTGAGGTATGGTTCACCTGGCCTGTACCTTCCCACCTCCTTGCCTTTTCCCATGCTACTTCCTTCCACTTGGAATGCCCCCTTCCCTTACACCCAGCTCTGACCTATCAAAATCCAACCCATGTAAGGCCTAGACCGAAGGTATCCTTCTTTGTTAAGTCTCTAATGACTGCATGGAAATTCTCTCTTCTTCCTTGTACTCTAGAACTTTGCTAGTGCTCTCCTAGGGCACAGCTCACTGTGTAATGATAACAATCATGAGACTAAGAAGAATCATAATAATAGCAGCTAATAGGTACTGAATGTTACTACATATCAGGCACTTTAAATAGGTCATCACTTTCAATCCTTACAATATCCTCTGAGGTTATTACCTTTTATTATCATCGTTTACAGGTGAAGATCTGAAGCTCGGAGGGGTCCAAGAGGTAAAACAGGGATATAAGGTGATGTGATGCCAGCTGTATCGCCATAAACTTTACACCTTTGTGCCTATGATCCTTACCTAAACCACCAGAGTGACATAGTATAAATTAAAGTCAAGCTGGGGCAAAATTCTAACCTTCAGGAAGACCTGAGAACCCACATTCCCAACGACAACCATACTGTATATGCCTATTCTTCCTACTGAATTGTGAGCCCCCACAGGAAAGGGACTATGTCTTTTTCTATTTTGTGTCCCCTCCAAGCGCTGTCTAGTACAATGCCTTCTAGAAGATGCTCAATAATGTCTTGTTAATTGAACACTGCATTAATACAGAGCAGCTCTGCCTAAGGCCTAGGTCCAACTCTCATAATCCACCTGTCTGCCTCCAAGAGGAAATGAGATGAACACATCAGCCCACAGAAGAGCTGCCTAAGCACCTCTCCTCCCACCATCTCTGTTCACAAGGCCACAACGCTAAAATAGTTTTCATCTTCTCCCTACAGTGGCATTGTAAGTGACCAGAAAGAATTCTTCCCCAATGCTATTTTTATTTAGCCTCCCAGCTGCGGGCCCCTCTCCCTCCCTCTGCAAACCCCCACCTCTAGCAGCCTGAAGAAAAGCCAAAGGGAGTCAGACTTTGTCTACATGATGGCCTGGGACTCTGGAACCGAGGAAGACAGGCTGATTCTCCCCCAAGTTTCCTTTCTCTTATTTCCCCTTTCAGACTTCCTAAACCTGGTTTCTTTCCAACCAGATTACACTACTTTATTTGCTGCTCTTCTTTGACTCTATTGTGACCTTCCTCCTGAATACAGTGATGTTCTCTGGACGGGCCCTAAGAACGCTTGGGGAGAAGGCTCAACTGACTTCAGTTCCTTCCCCCAAACCCTCTCAATATTCCTCTTCTTCTAGCTTTTGGTCTTTCCCCTTCCAAGGACCCAGCTCATGCTATATTTCTGCAAGGTCTTACTCCCAGCCTGCTTTCAAGGACTGAGAAAGTACTGGCTGATAAGCAGGTGTGAGCTCATAATGTGACTAAGGTCCTCTCACACTAGTCCTTTACCCAACTCCCACCATCGATACTGAGCATTTTCATAGGGGAAATCAGAAGGCCTTTTAGTTCCAAAAGAATGAGGCAATAGCAGTAAAGGGACCAGCAATGGAGTTGGAATTTGGGGCAAGGGTTAGTTGCCCATGGCTGGCTCTAAATGTTCCTTCTTCTGGGCTCTCATAAGTCATGTTGCTGTAGTGTTAACATGATGTGTATTTCCTGTGTTTTCTTCTATTGAAAGTTATTTGCTTTGGTCATAAATTTAGATATGCCAACAAAATACCCTGGGGCGGGGGGATATGTGTGAGTGTGTGTGTGCGTGTGTACATACCTATCTGTGAAGAGGTAGACAGGGCCACCTTGAATTGTGATATATCAAATAGTACTCAAGTTTTATCTAATGTCACTCATCTTGACAGCCTTGCATTTTCAAAATTAATAGAAAGCATAAGGAAACTGCTGCAAAATCACCAACCAAAGAATTTTGGCCACCAAGCTAAATATCTAGTCATCTGTGTTGTACATTGTGTGAAGGCATAGATCACAGTTTGGGATTTAAACGGAAAAATCAATACCCTACAGGAAATCTACAGTCGCACGGCAGATTTTTCTATCAGCCAATGCTTTCTTTGTCAGTGCCTTCTGATTACACGACTTGTGTATTCCAGGCATCGATTTTACTTTGCTTTTGTGTAGGTTACTTAATATTCCTCCCTCTTCAAAGAATCAGAGGCTGGGGGTGTGGGGGGAGGGCAGAGACAATCAACAGTCAGTAATAAAGTCAGAAGCAATGTCTTGTCTGCCTGGACAGGGCACGTTCTGTCACACCTGTGATCCAAGGGGTTAGCCTGCCAGTCATGTGTCCCCATTACCTGGGAGCCTAGAAGTAAACGCGCCCTCAATGCTTTCTCCCTAGAGCCAGCAGCATCCCTTACAAGACTCCCCCAGTCTCTAAACCCACCACTGCTCTCGCTGCAGCGAACCACACAAGATGGCAGACCACCCTTAAGCTAAGAAAGCACTTTGGAGCAGAGCTTGCCATCTTCTCTCACGGAGTCTTCTAAAATTTGCTCTAAGCTGCGCTAAGAAAACTCCAAGGACTTCCTATTTCTCTCTTAAGAATGAACAAGCCTCTGTCACATAGAAGCATAACTTCTCAGGGCTTCATAACCAGCCAAACACCATCGCTTCTCTTGCAGCTGAAAAAAATTAAATTTCTCTTTGGAGAAATAAGCTTTCTCGGTTTTTCTCTTTTATCACAAGAAAGTATGCTGACCAAAATAAAGCATTTCTAACAGTGACTAGAAGGACAAAGATTGTACCAATCTCTCAAAACTACTGCCAACCCAATATTGTGTTTAAGCACAGCAATGACTCATCATATATTTTCTCTAAAGACAGCTGGAAAAAGATGTTCACATATACGTTTTACTTCCTCCAGTGCAAAGTGACCCCAGACAAGACTCAAGTATGTTCACTTTTCCAATAAATAGAAAAAAAAAATCGAACATGGCATATTTCTTTTAACAATTTCTCTAAAAAGAAGTGAGCTATTCCCAAAAGCATTTTGATACCAAAACATAGCATAAATGGCCTCTACGGTCTTCTGCTGGATAACCATAGTTATGGAGTGAAACCTTAAAACAGAAACGAATGGAAAGGTTTTCCCCAAAATAGGTAATGCTAGCAGGCCTGGAAGTTTAAAAGCCCAAAGATAAAATATAAGGTGAGTTAAATTTTTAGAGAAAAAATTGCATTCATCAGCGGCAAATGTGCCTGTGGATGGGTTGGTCAAGGAGCTACACCCAGAATGAGTGGTGCTATTGTAACCGTGCAGCCTGTGGAGCGGGAGAAGAAGTTTCTTGCCGCCAACATCTAGCTACTGCGGCTAGAATGGGTAAGAACTGTATTTTTCTCACTTCTCCTGCTCTTTGGATTCTTTGTTTTTAAGGAACAGTTGGTATCAAAGCTAAGTCCAAAGACTGTTACATGTGGGATTTCCTAACGCAGAGACCTGGCAGAGCTGGACTGTACTCGACCAAAAAGCTAAACAGAAAGGAGACTACCTCAAAATGTAGCAACTGAGCATCCTCATTCCCTTTCAGTGTTTTCATTGAGTTGGAGCAAATGTTTTGCTTTAATGCAATTGAAAAGAAAAGAACATTTAGGGACAACATCGCTAGATCCCTCATAAAGTTTCATTTTCAAAAGCAATGTTTGAATCTCTAAATAAATGACAATTCATTCTCTGTTTACTTTAGGTAAACAGAAAACGCATTGCGGAGCACTCATTTTCAAAAGCTAATCAAGAACATTAGGTCCCAAGAGATTCATTTAATAGAAATATAATAGGCATTCCTGCTTGCTTTTCATCTCGTCTCGTTGTAAATGCTAAAATGAACAGCAGATTAACCCTCGTTGGAACAGAGTCCTGTCACAGCTGATATGCTCTCTCTCACGACTCGTAAACATCCCCGCATCCTGTCGCTGCTTTGACTTCTTCCACAGAGGAGAGATGAAAATGCCTGATTGAGTTTGGCAAGAAAGTGTAGGAATACTTGAATTCTAAAGGGAGTACTGCGTGTCAACTCCGCTATCTTTCCTAGCAGAACAAAATATTACCATGTCGTCTCTTAAAATAGTGTACAATTAGGAAGCGGGGGGCAGGGTGGTGATTGTTGAGGTTTTTTTCCAAGCTACATATATCAACTGTCTTTCTCTGTATTTTTAACTTTACTAGCCATTCTCCAAATGGATGCTTATAAACTACGATACAAACCAAGCTAATAAAGACAGGGCCATTCAAGCTCTATAATCAGATATAAAAGAGGTGCAAACAATTTGAGATTGTATAATTAATATTCAGTGATATCAGAATCAGCATTTAGAACTCTATACAGAAAAACTATAATACTTCATAAATTATGTAATAATGAACAAACCCTTTCAAAAACTGTTTTCACTGTGCTAAAGTAACATTCTAGACTTGTTGTAAGTATGTTATTCTTACAAGTAGTTCGCAGTTATTCTTGAAGGCAAGCCTTGGAGTTTCCTTAGCATAGTGCTGCTGGGGGAAATTTTCAGCATGTCCATCTTCATCTCTAGCCTGAAGGGAAATATAATGGCCTATTTAGGGACTTACAAATAATGGAAGAAAAAAAAAGCTAAAAGCATAACAGCTCAGATCATTAAACAAACGGGAATCCAGAAATAACAACATCATTAAGAAGTTTGTTTAAATACGCAGTACGCCTTTTAGATATCAAAATTTGGGATTTATTTTTCTTTGCATAGTTTAGTTTGAACATGCAAATTCATTGTGGTGTAATATTTTAAATGATACGAAGCAAAAACCAAAATCGAATAATTTTGTTGGAAATGACCACCACTTTAGTCTTCCAGCGACTTTCGGTGCACATTTCAGATTATATGACATACATACGTGTTTAAACTTTTTGGCATGCTTAAGCAATCTCTAGATAATGCACTTTTAAAAAATTCTAATAGCAAGGCCATAAGAAAAGCAATTTGCATAGTTATATTTTGCATTGTAATACTATTAGAGATAAACTGATTCCCCTCAATTTTTAAATAAAGATCTGAAAGGAGCAATGATCTAGTAAGAACAATGACTCTTCAATCAAATGCAGTAAAAAAAAATAGATTTAATTAAGAAGCTGCATTAAAAGTTACTGGTTATTTTGATCTACACTGTTAATTAAGAAAGCTGAAGTTTAAATGGAGACATTAACAGAACCCATTAGCAATACCGCTTGCATAGTCTTCTCTTTCTAATCTCCATCGGTTTCTGGTTTGGAGTTGGAGAGAAGGGAGAGGTAGGTGAAAGGAAGCGTGTCCGGAGCACACTCATTAAACCATTCATTTGGGTGACACTTGCACTCCGCTCTGCTCTCATCTCATCTTAGCCCTAACTGCTCTCTCTTTCCTGGCCTCCTGAAATTCACAGCTGAGCTGTCTCCCTCACATATGGCTTGCATATAATTATGCATATTCCATTTTGCACTGCATTAAAATGATGAGCTCCTGGCTCCCTGCCAGCTGATTTTAAAAAGCCCAAGTGAAGTAGGAAAAAGGAGAGAAACACAGGGAGAGCCGCACAGGAAGCAGCAGGTAGTTCTGTCTGCTGTCTCTTTAGATAAAATGTATGTCTGGCACCAGGGGAACAGCTGAGAACTACCTGTTGTGATGTATGGATCGAGGGGGAGAAAACAATGAGCATACGTCTGTGGCATAGCAATGACAGCGCTTATGTATTGTTTCTCCTTTAATGGAGTGAGACCTGCCCGCCGACAAGTGTCACTCAGAGCTCCTCGGCTAGACTGGGGATTGTCATTTTAGAACGGAATCCATATTTTGTACGTTTTAGAATGTATCGCTTGTCTTTCGATAAAGGTTTCTGCTACTTAATGCAGGGAGGGAACTGGATGGAATTTGGAAGCGGAACATCATGGGCAGTAATATCTGGGTTACAAGAAGTTTGTGGGAGAAGAGATTGCTCTGTTTCAGTTTCATTTTTGAGATTTATGAACCTCTCTGGGATTTGGTACCTTTTTATTGTACCTTTTCTTCCTGCCAAATCAGAGTAAAATAAAAATGCAGTCATGGGTTTGGACCATATGTGACAAAGAAAAAAGTGTAAGTATTGTTCATGTCCAATGGCTATCAAGGCACTGAAACCAGTGGTTTTCCTTCTCTCTGCGTCAGTTCGACTCTGCAGCTACATCAGGGTGTAAGTTAATACAGCCTTAAATGGGACCCGTTTTAAAGTGGAGTGTATAAATAAAAGGCAGCCATGAGAAAGCAGTAAGATGCCAATGGGCAGCAATGATGTTACAGTCTTCATAACTGAATTTGAAGCCACTCTGTGAGGTACAGGTCTCTTGAAGAAAGGGCCACATCTATTTCATCTTTCATATTCTGCCATGCACAGGGCCTTACTTTTAGTTGGTACTTAACAAACATTTAAGTGATGAAAAAAAACCCCATACATGGACAGTAACTAGACCCTACCATAAACAACTCTGTAGAAAATGCCACCTCAAAATATGCTAAACTTGGTGGGAGGTTTATTATATTCCTGATGCACTATGATGCATATGCTTGGAAACACGCTTTGCATATAGTTTACAAGGGCTACTATTTACATATGTATGTCTATATTCAATATATATGTATCTTGTGTATAAATATTCATAAGGTGGAATGTGTTTATTATGCATGTTCTATGTATACACATTCATACACACCAGATGCCTGGGGATATTTTCAACATTAGTGGAAAAAATACATTCATTCCACTTACATGTAAGGTGCTCACAATGCTTTTTATGTTTTTAAAGGACAAAAAAAATCCTATTATCTATGATTTGAATGTGCTTCCTCAAAGGGGCTATAGATTTCATATAAAGCCTCATAATTTATAAGGTTAAATAAAGCAGCAGTGGAAGAGAAAGGAGAGGGGAATCGGGGGGATTGGAAGTAGACAGAGAAAGCCAGAAATCTGCTTCTTTATTGAGCTGTATATTTGCCTCTGCATCAAACTACACGGCCCTGGGAAGGGGCCGCCTCTGACAAGCAATCTGATTCCAGCGTCCAAGAAATTCCTTCCTCCAGTCATTTGCTGTGTTTCCACCACATGCCGCAGAGATGGAAAGCACACAACGTGCCAGGAGACCCAGCACCATCACCCTCACATGTGTGCACACAAGCGCTCCCATACTCTCAACAAAGTAACTCCCTTTGCCTTAGGAAGTTGTTTCATGTAAGTTTTTAAATTATTATCACCAGACTAAGAGAAATTAAGTGCATTCATCTAAGGCAATAGTTCTCTACGCTGGCTGCATATTAGAATCACGGGGGTTGGTTTTTTAACATGTTGGTGCCTGACCTCCCCCTCTCCCTCAGCTTTCCAGGGTTCTGATTTCTTTGGCCCAGGGCAGGGCCTGGACATGGGTGACTATAACGTACAGACAGGGCTGAGAATCATTGATCTAAGGAGAGTGCCTACCGCGAGCAAAAGGAGGCCCTTGGCAGAGTTGGCAGAATAGTCCCTAACCACGTCCCAAGCCCAATGGAGTGAACCACTATGCAACGCTAGGAGGACACAGGATGTGGCCCCTGAGATGGGTCTTACTCTAAAGATTCAAGAGATTACATGGCCAGCTGCTTGTAGGCAAAAACTTCTCTTTATTTGTTTATTTATTTTTAGTTTCTGGTGTGACAAATAATCCTGAAAGAACTACTATACCACTTCTTTAAAAAGGCGTCCCTGAACCTCTCTAACCAAGTCAAATATCTCCTCTCTTAGACTTGACACAGGCACAACCTTACACTGGTTGGTGTGATTCTTGTCTCCCCCACTAGAATGTAAGCTTCCTAAGGGCAGGGATGGTGTCTGGTTCCTCATCACTGGATCTTCAGGCCCCGCCACTGCCTGGTGCATAGCTGATGCTCTGCAGGAATGAGCTCTATTATCCTTCCACAGCAACTGGGTGGCAAAGTTAGACAAAGTCCAGAGGAACTTCCTTATGCCACATGCAGAATCCTTTCAGAACGCTTAATAACCTCTTATATACGGAAGCCGGCGCTTTATTCTGCATCTGCCCCATTTTGAGTGGCAGACAATGGCGTATCAAGGGGGGTGCACAGAAGGAGCCCATGACCCCCGCAGGGAGGGGTGTGCGAACCCTGAAGATGTTCAGAATCACCGCTCATAGTAATAACATAAAGCAGACTGACTTTCAGCTGGTTTTATTATTGTTCTTAAATTCCCTGCAGACGATGCCTTCTCTAATTGCCTGTCTCGGGGCCGACCACCCCACTGCCAGCTCTTGGTAGCCACTGGGGCCGGGAGACCTGTGCTGATGTCTGACTTTGTTCTGGAGTGACCGGTTCTGATAGAAGGAATGTCAAGACATGTTATGACGAACTAACTGTCTCCATGTGTCTTATTCTCAACAGCTTTATTCTGACTAATACACTAGATATTTATGCCAACGAAGGGGAAAAGCAAATAGGAAACAATTTTTTGCATTTTACTACAAATGTAATTGTCAAACCAAAGGTACATTTTTGATCTATTTATTCTAAGAAGACTTCACTTCTTGCCATAAAATAGAAATAAAGATAAAAATCCTTCAGTTAAACTGCAAGGGGATTTCCCCATCTTGCTGTCATGCATCTGTTTTCGTTTGGTGCCTAGCATCTGAATAAATATTAGATTACGTGAGAAACTTACACTAATTGCCTCCCTGCTTCCAAAACCTCTGGCTTAAACTTTGTATTCACCTCTCTTTCCCTGTGAATCACCACTAATTCACTTTTTTATTTTCAATCTTACATCGAACAGACCTTAGTTCTCTTTCAAAGAGCTCACTTCTTCCGTTGGGCCAAAGCCATGGTGCCATGTGCATATTCAAACAGATCAGTATTCTTTCTCCTCTGGAGGGCTCCTTTAGAAAATGTGGAACATTCTAAAAACAGCTCCACTGACCTACCCCAGAAAAGTGAGAGTTTCTGACTCATCAAAAGGTTAACACTGTTGCCATTTAAGTGCAAAGATAACGAGGCTTTGGAGTTAATACCTCCTGTGATGAATGGGCGTTTACGCCTCCGTGTCATTGTGATTTCCCAATTTCTTTTGAAAAGAAGGGAAGGCTGTGCCTGGAATCAGAGCGGGAGGAGAGCTTCCAGACTTAGCTTTCCAACGCTGCAACAGATGTAGCCATGTCAGCTCACACATGTGGTGTCATTACTAGACTTGGGAACATAAAAAATAGTGCATCTCAAAGTTGTGGGAATAAGTTTTGGGATGAATAGTCGTAGAGAAAAAAAATTTATATTTTATAGCTATTTTTTTGAACCAGAAACAATAGAATTTCTTTTCAAAATTCAAGATAAAAGCACAGGGACACCACTTCTGAAAACTCCTAGCATTTCATTTTCTGATATCCCATTTCTGGTCTATCCTTCCTTTTTCAAATACCCACACACATTCTCTTAGGGAAGCTCAGACGGCTGTCACAGGCTGCCTTTCAGTGTATTGCGAACATCTTTGTGAACTGGACTAAAGGTCAGCCTGGTTTCTTTGTCCCTCAGTGGAGTTCAGCCAGTGCTGGCCCTGGGCTGGAATAACCTGGGGAGCCCTAGAGAGTAGCTCCTGATTCCACTTGAGTCACTGCCCAGTTATTACCTTCTCGGTGGCCCAACTCCTCATCACTAAATGTCCAGTTCCTTTCTACTGGGTTCTCGTCTTTTACCCCATGTTCTCAGGGTAAACCAGATTCTGTCTCTCCTCTCCACTTCTCTTGGAAAATTCTTATGCATCCTTTAAGACTTCACTCTGACTGCAGTTCTTTAGGAAGCCATTGGAGACCTTTTCCTCCTGGTCCTAACCTGGGCTCTGAGCCCCTCTGTCCCTGTATATCTGTCTATTGCATTGTGTCATGACCATCTAGATGTCTGCCTCCCCACTCATCTGTGAAGTCCCTGAGCGCCTAAACTGTGTTCCAGTCCCCTGCAGATCTCTAGAGCCTCGTCTGGTGCCTGGCATATTTTGACGGCTCCATAAATGGTGAGTCAATGAATGAATGAATGGGTTCCTATCCTTCAACCCTAGCAACTAGACACTCCGCCTTGCACTCCAGTCCTGAGGTGAGTCCTCAGTTCTCTCCACACCTGAGTCTCAGCCGGCCTCTGCCGGAGCTCTCTGTTCGCACCTGCCTCACACCTGAACCTTCACTGACTATTCCGTGCACTTCTGCCCCTGTCCCTCCCGCTTGGTTGGATGCTAGGGTCTCAGCCTCACTGAAGCTCTCGTACAGATCTCCCTTGACCTACAATAGGCTCATGTCCTAATAATCCCATCGTAAGTTGAAAATATCATTAAGTTGAAAATAAATGCATTTAATACACCTAACCTACAGAACATCATAGCTTAGCCTAGCCTACCTTAAACGTGCTCAGAACACTTACATTAGCTGGGCAAAATCATCTTACACAAAGCCTATTTTATAATAAAGTATTGCGTATCTCATGTAATTTATTGAATACTATACTGAAAGTGAAAAACAGAATGGCTGGATGGGTACAGAGTGGTAGGAAGTGTACTGGTTATTTACCCTTGTGATCGTGTGGCGGACTGGGAGCTGCGGCTCGCAGCCACTGCCCAGCATCACGAGAGAGTATCGTAATGCATATTGCTGGCCCAGGAGAAGATAAAAATTCAAAATTTGAAGTATGGTTTCTACTGAATGCGTATTGCTTTCACACCACCATAAAGTCAAAAAATAGTAAATCCAACCATTGTAAGTCGGGGACCATCTGTACTCAATTTGGACTCTGGCCAATAAACCTTCTGTCCCACATGTTTCTCTCCTCCACCTCCCACCTGGAATGACTTTCTGGTCTGTGCCTAACAAACTCTCATCCCCAAACGTCCATTCTTAGATTAACCAACCTGACACCTTGCTCCCTGTTTCTGGTATCTCATCTGGTCAGAGTGACCCAAGTCAGGCTGGTACTCCTTGGTGTAACTCATCTTGGTTATGACTCACGTCTTACCTTCTCTACCAGACTGGAAACTCCTTGAGGGCAGAGATCATGCATTATGTATGAAGCCCCCAAGCTCAGTAGAATATCTTGTATAACAAACGATCCTGTAAATGCATGTTGAATGGATTCATTAATCCTTTGCTCTTCCTTAAACCAAGGCCCACAAGTGTTCTACTTTTCTCCACTCTGAACTGCCTAGGCTCTACAAATGGATCCCGTTAAGTATGACTTGTTTCTAGGCAAGTGTTCAAGTCACTGAACAGGTCACAGAGAATTGCGCGGCTCATGGACAGGATCGTGCGTGTGTGCAGCTTGGGTAGAGAGCTTTCCCCTGGTCAGAGGACTCCCACCTGGTATCAACTCTGCTCTAGAGACACCCCAGGTCCCCAGAAACATCAGCCTTTGGACCTAGGCATCTGCTCAATTCACGTTCCTACTAATCTTTGCATCAGGATCCCTTGGCCTCTCTTTCATTAGCTTGTCATCAAAGATTGACTATGGTCAATGCAGTGGTGCTGTTTTACTTTGCTCCTTTAAAAAAATGTTTTAAATTCCCATTGAGCATGTAAGCCAAGGAAAAAGCTGTGCCCGCAGCGAAGTTCCTCCTAATTCTCCATCTTCCTCAACCGGCAAGCGGAGGAGCTCTCTCCATACCTCTTCAGGCAGCTCTGACAGCTCGCACATCTCTCATAGATGAGACAGACTTATTTGCTGCAGCTATTTTTTCATTCCATGCAAACTTTTATATATATCATAAATTTTTAATATCCAATTTGGAGGCTTCAAAGAATAACGGTAACAAATATGCAACATGAAGATAATGGGAATCGAATCACGTTTACGGCCTCCAGGAGCATCTCCTTAAACGATGTCAGGTCAGAGCCACTTGAAGCCGCGAGCGAGCGTGTGAGGCTACCGAGCTGATCTGGTGGCTGATTAATGGCTGCCCTTACTCAGGGGCCCTAATGGATTGCATGACAGTTACGGCAACAGATTCCACATCAGCCTGAAATACAGCTACCACGTGAGCTAAAATATATCATGCTCATCCCAGCACATTACAGCTGTGTCTGGAATAATCAGAGCAGTTGCTAAGTGGTTCTGAAAATCCCTGTTTTGGCTTTTCATTTTTTAAATCTATTTTTCCTTTATTGGACAGGTGACCTTACAGATTTATCTTGCGCTGCTCTTTGTCAGGTCACCTGAGTGTCTTTGTCTGGTTTAAGAACTGTTTTTTCAAAGTAACGCCCAGCAGCTGGGGCACACAACCTTGTTCTTTTCTATTCTCTGCTAAAGCCACATGGCCATCACATCCCGGGCAGCTACTGATTATCCCAGGATGCCTAATCTGGGGTGGATTATCCAGGTTCCTTGATTGCTCCCCATCCCCCACCTTCTGCCTCCGCCCACCGCTTGCCTTTTGGCTTCCCCACTCACTGTTCATTTGCATCTATTACCCAGGGACCCGAGGAGGAGAAACAAAAGGCAGGGAAACACAGATGAATCCACTTTGCTACCAGCCAGCGCCTATAAAATGCTTAAATAATTGGCCTAATCTACGCATTTCAGGTGGCCCTTTTATTCCTGTTCTCTGAAATCACTAGGCAGAAGGGGCTGAACTCAGGGCTTTATCTACTACTCTGATGAGGGACCTGAGAAATTAGAGAAAATGGGAAACAGGCAAGGGCTGGGAAGGGGACTCCTGGACCCCATCCATGAGGTGAGGAAAGGATCCAGGCTTGACAGTAGAGATTTACTATCCACAGGAAGTCTCCCCGAAATAACCCGGCCTCAAATGGGACTAGGAAACACACTAGAAGCAGATGCAGACACTGCTCTGGATATGATCAGGGATTAATAGTAACAGCTTACCTTCCTACAGCTCCTAGGTACGCACCAGACACCATTCTAAGTGCTTTATATACATAATGCATTTAACACACACTCCTACATAGACTAAAACAAAAACTTGCGAGGTAGGTACTATCATTATCTCCATTTTTTATATGAGGAAAGTGGAGCACAGAGAGCTTATGTGGTTTACACAAAGTCACACAGCTAACAAGTGGTGAAACCAGGATTCAAACGCAGGCAGTCTGCTTCCAGAGTCCCCACTCTTGCACCCTGATGATCTGTTACCCCTCTGCCAATGGTTCAAAAAACAATTCAGTGTGGAATAACTTAAAATACTGACGTCATTCACTTAAATATATAGATTATTTATTAATTATGGGAGGTTTTCATAATTCTTCGGTTTTAACATTCCAAGATTGAATACACCAAGGAAATTAGGAAAGGAGGGTATTTAATGCCCAATCTAACTGAAGGGGGCGGGGCGATCTGCAAAGAGCCTAGGAAAAGAGATGCAGGAGTAAGCACAAGTCAGTAGGTCTCTGGTACAGCCTGAGGGAGACGGTACTTCAAAATTTATCCAATTAATCCTTAAAACAAACCAACTTTTTGAACCCGATTCTTAGTAATCTTCAGATCACTGATTACGACATCTAAACCCATCAATTCCAGAAGGACATCCTACAGAGTTCACTAAACTCTTCAGATCCTTCAGCAATTTCCTCTGTGAATTTCTAAAAGCATTATCAATAGTATCATATTATTTTTTATTTATCCCATAGATGATGCTGTATGGAGTATAAAGGACGTTTGTGTGTCTTATCTCATGTCGTCCTGGCACTCTGATACATAAATGCAGACTGTGACGTTTGTTAAGATGAGTCAGTTCATCACAGCAATGGAGACCCTTGGACGAATTGGGGAAATTGAGTCCCTGGACTTGCCTAGCTGAGAAACAGGCCTGGACTGTGGTGATTCTTCAAAGATGGGGCGCCAAAAGGCAGTTCCCCGGCCCCTGCTCAATACCACCACACCCTCCACTGCTAGGGATGACTGAGACAGAGCAAGGACAACACAGCCCTGATGAGGGCCACAGATAATTAGCTCAGTTGGTGGGAGGACGATGCAAGAGGCTTGGGTCACGGTCCTGGGAGAGTTAACTTTCTCTATGCCTGGTCACAGAATACACCCTTCATCATGACCTGCCACATCACACACACACAGGTCTTGGCAAAGGGGAGATGGACACCAGAAAACATGTGAGAGGATGTGGATAAATCAGTGCACATCTGTCACTACTTCTGGAAGAAATAACTCAAAGGGCATACCCTGGTGACGGTGGTCATGAACAGCTATGAGTCACAAACTGAAACAAATGGTGTCCTTGAATTCATCTCTAATTCTGAGGTCAAGGACTATAAATTCTGAATTAGCAGCAATATTTGTCAAAGACCATGATGTCACAATAGTTATCTGTCATAAAGGGTCAGTTCCCAGACAAACTTAACTTTCTTTTCTCCCACCAGCAACTACAGAAACGCCATAATCAGGCTCCAGATATAATGGGATTGCCTACGTCTTCTCTGGAAGGTTCATACGCACCCCATCCCCTGGGTGGCCACCAACCTGCAAAGCAGGCCTGTAGATGCCCCACGACTGTTCTCGGTAATCATCCTGCACTCCTGTCACTGGTTCCCTCCCATCTCTGGCCTGGAGCCCCCTTCCAAACCACTCCCAGTTCTCAATCCTCTCCCTTGACTCTGGCCCTGCCTCGGACCCTTTGATCTGTGCACTTCACCTGACTGGAGCTTACTGTTACTTATGGATGTGGCCTTGGACCAGCCACTCTGGTCCTCCACTCTGGACAGCCTCAGAAGGGTCACTCTGGTCACAGCGCTGGCCTGGGACAGTTTTACAGTCAGCATCCTATACTGGTGCCCTGAACACAATTTGTCTTAATGATAAGATATCTTTAGGAAGAAATATAAGTGAAAATGATGCACAGTTCTAAAGATCTAACATCAGCCTGATCACAAAGAAGAGAGAGCAGGACTAGGAGTAAAATCCTGACTCTTACTGTGCACTCTCCACACGAATTTTCTGCCCAACACAGAGTGAGGCTGTGGTTTACGTCAGTGGAGGCGGGCAAAGGAAAGAGACATCTATTTGCTCTGCACTCTGGGTCTTTCAGAATGTGAAGTTAGGATGTGATTCTGAACAGGATGGTCCTCCTAACAGCTTCAATTACAACTCATGTGCCACTCGACCTGTTAAGAGAGGCACCATCAGGCTTAAACGAACAAAGTCTAAATTACCTTGTTTCCAAACCCAGGACCAATCAGCCTCTCTGAGGAGCCAAATGCAAAGATGGTGGCAAAGGGGCTTCATAAATAACGACCTCTGCTTGAACGACACTCTCTGGAGTTTTAATTTTAAATCCCAGCCATTCTGCAGATGATGAATGGAAGTAATAAAAGGTGGGATTGTGGCATGTTTAAATAGGGGATAATGATTCGAGCAGAATTTGACTGGTGTTGAGGGAAGAGCCTATTGAAGCCAACAGCTCAGTATCAAGTTAAGGTCTATTTTTGGATGACAACTTCAGTTAACACTTGCTCCTCTGTCACCATTATCATTATTATTATTATTATTATTATTATTATTATTATTACAGTCATGTATCACTTAACAACAGGGATACGTTCTAAGAAATGCCTCGTTAGGCAATTTCCTCATTGTGCAAACATCATAGAGTGCACTTATACAAACCTAGATGGTGTAGCCTACTACACTCCAAGGGCTCTATGGTACTAATCTTACGGGACCACGGTCATATATGCAGTCCATCATTGACCAAAACGTTATGTGGGACACAACTGTATTACTTCTCCAGAAGGTATATTTTGGAACCAAAGCCCAGGTGACAAAAAACAAAAGTGACCTAGGTTTCCACATCCTCTCCCTTTTTCGTATAACTGAGAAGAAGATGTGGTTTTCCCCTGCACAGTAAGCAGCCCTGTCCCCGTCTGCTCCGTTCCCTCCCTTACCCAAGCTTTCTGGTTACCAAAATTCCCAAATTATCCAGGTTCCTCTGTACCCCGGTTTCTCCAGCAGTGTGGTTCTAGATATGAGATAACTGGGAGCCACACAGACCACAGACTAGACCCCACTGAAGAGAACATCACCACTTCCAGAAACATCCAACTCAATGACTGCTTCGTGGAGCTGTCACCACAAACGAAGAAAACTCAAGAGAGAAGTCACTTTGACAGAAACATTGAGATTTAATACTTGTTCTGTGCAAGACACCGAGCTAAGAATTTTTCAGACTTCGGCTCATTAAAGCTCCTCAAACCCTTATGAAGTGTATATTACCATTACCATTACCATTACCATCTCTATTTTGCCAGCAAAGAATCTGAAGTGTAGAGAAGTTGAGTAACTTGTCCCAGGCTAAAGAGCTGATAAAGAACGCAGGTGTGACGACACCTGGCGCAGGCCTTAACCCCCACACCAAACTGACTCTTCCACAGCAGCACAGTCAGCAGAGGAAGGTGGGCTTACTACGAGCGACCAGAACTAGATATTACCAGAAGGCAGAGAAGCCACGGCTCAAACGTCCCTGTCGGTCCTTGTGGGAGACAGGGACACTTGCCCTCTGGTGTCTTCCCTTCATGGTGAAGCAGTGATGCCCAAAGAAACCCAAATGGAGGTGGTCAAGGGAGCAGCACCTCACAAGGGACTGAGGGTTGATCTACTAGGCTAAAGGCAACACAGGCAACAAGAACACAGCCAAAGGCTGAGCAGATCCAAACTCTAAGCCCACCAGGATGGAAGGCAATGGCCTTGCCACATCTTCTACACTTGAGCTGTGGGCCAGAGAAGACAGAAGGATGGGAGGAGAGGAAGGATGGGAGTACACGTGGAAATGGGAGTGTGCCAAGGGAGTTTTCTGTACATCAGCAGGAGAAACGCTGCATGGAGATGGGGAAGGACGCATTCTTGAAGCTGACAGACTTCTCATCAGGGGCCTGACGCCTTGAAATCCCTCTTATATTTCAGCTTCATTTGCATATCCTACAAATCCTACAATTATGGGATTCCAAGGTGAGACTGAGAGCCCAAATCCTTTCTTGGGTATCAAGAGAGACTGAGACACGTTTTCAAGGACGAAGGATCCTAAATCCATAAAACTCTTTTAGCGGTTCTTGCCTAATCATAGAACAGAAAACTGTTATGGTTTGACGTTGAAACTAAGAAAAGGGGAACAAGAACTACCACTTGACATAATTATTACTAATATCAGCTTTGCCTTATTAGTAAAACCCAGCAGGGTTTACATGCAATCAAGTGTCCTAATGTGATAAAGAAATTTCACTCATTTCTTTGCCTTAAGAAATGACAGACCTTTGCCTTTGAATTATAAAAATGTTTTGTCGAACTCTGTCAACTGTAGTTTGCACTGCTGTATATTTATACCAAACCATTGTATTATTGGGCATTGCGATCCCATAGAAAGCAGACAGTAATGAGAAGAGCACTTACATAACTTTTTCCTTAGGTCTCATTCATTCATACATCATTTATTGAGTGTCTACCATGTGCCCAGCAGTTATAGGCAATCGAACAACTAAGCATCTAAAATGAATGGCATTCAGCCCACATGTTCAATACATTTTAATTTTTTAAGTTCAATGATAACAATAAAATGAAGGTCTAACCATGCACAGTTTGGAGTGCCAACTATCATACATCTATATCCTATTTAAAATTAAGATATTTAAATAACTATAATTTTTAAAAGGTAAATAAATGTAAACTACAGAAGTCAAGAAGTAGGAAATATTCTTGTGAGCAGACTAGAATTTTGAGAAAGTAAAAACCAAGAAGTGAGAGCCAATTCTTAAAGGCCCATGCCCAAGCGACCCATGTGCCATTTGGTTGAGGATGTTAGTATAGAAAGGGGCGAGGAGGGCCATTTCATGCCAATACTGACCTGAGTTTGATTTCTGGTGCCGCTGGTAAAGTGGGGACATAAAATCCAGCTCAGAAATTCATTGCAAGGATTAAATGAGATAATCCAACACACGTCCCACACAATGCCTGGCACAGAGTAAGTACTCAATAAATGACAGTTATTTAAATTTGACAAACACGCTCTCTTTTCTGGAAAGAAAAACTCAGCTGGCAGGAAGGCAATGGGTACTCACTATCTTTTCTTATCATTAAAGTCTTGATTAAAATTGAGTTACATGCAACTATGGAGCATGCTCAGCAGCCAAAGGCAAATACCAATCAGGAGACACTGGAGAAAATGTGAGGACTTTCAGAAATTCATAAACACGCCCACTAATCAGGATCCTAACCCTCTACAAATCTGGACACATGGATACTTAATGACCACTTTTCTCTCTTTTCTGCCATCTGACTACCCAATTTGCTCCCTGCAAATAAGGCATAGTTTTGTTTTCTTTTTATCTCTTCATCTCCTCTTGTGTTTCATAAGTGGCATCTCCATCAAGAAACTTTCCACACTGTCTGAGCAGCTCCCACACACATAAGCAGCCCCGGATTCAGGGAGACAGCAATACGTTGAAGTCTACAGCCCTCACCACACTTCTGTCAAAGAAGTTGACCAAGGTTTTATTGTTGGTCCCTTTCATCACCATTCATGTCATCTCCCTTTATTCCTCTTTTTCCAGCTACTAACTTCACCCTGTATCAACTCTGTTTCTACCTCAGTAATAGAGGATGTCTGTATCATTTGCTGATTTAACTGCTCGGCAGGGGTTGGGCACACATACATTGTAACTCACACACTCTTTCCAAGCTGAATGGCCTTAACACAGACAGACAGGAGAAGACAAAAAAAAAAAAGGAGAGGGGGAATTTCTGAACAATCTAATATTTGGTTCACCATCTTCAGAAAATGTGCAAATAAGTGGATTATTTTCTTATTTCAAAGGCTAGTGATATTTTTTTTAATTAAATGTTGTAGCATTTATTAGGTCCTTATTTGTTTTAGAATTCAGTTCAAAATTGTTGCCTTTGAGGTTTTTTTTTTTTTCATGTGTTCATCCCCATTTTTCGGACACATCAACTCTCCTTCAAAACCCTTAGACAGGACTCAATCACCTGGCAATCTCTTCTCCATAAGCGAGAACCCCCCTCCCTTAGTCGCCTGTGCAGTCGGAAACAGCTTTCTTTTATTTTACTGATTTATTTCATCTTACAGTAAAATGTCCTTCTTGTATGAAACATTTCCATTTCTATTCCTCCCTACCCCTTGCCCCGTCACAAGAAGCTGCTCTCCAGGTACCATATAACGTTTATGCTCATTTGTTTCTTTATAGTACAACCTGGCCTCCTGTGCTCTAGGATCTGATGTCTACAAAGATATAATCAAAATGAAATTGTATTAGTTTAGATTAGCATCTGTGGCAGCAATTCCTATAAATGATACAGACAAGGCAGTAGCTATAACGTCTGTCTTGTTTCCAGGGAAAAATGAAAAATGACATCTTTGATGGAGAAGACTCCACAGAGACCCGGGTAGAAACGCATCCTGTTCTTCTGCTCACAGACAGCTCTCTTTCCCATCATATGGCTGACAGGTGTGTAATCAAGTTCCTTAGTCACAGTTTGTGTAAAAATAACCAATTACCGAATAAAAGAGAATTGAGCTCCAGTGTGACTGTCACCACCATTGCAAAGTAAGGATGTGCATCCTAAACACGGGCTCAAAGGGGAGGCTCTGATGGGCTCCTCCCCAGCCAAGGATGCTCTCCAAGGCTGAGAAGGCTTTCCTACTCTACAATGAGCTCACCAAAGTGCACGACATTTCCCCTCTTGCCCCTCCCCTTAGGAATGAAGATTCTAACAGAGCCACCATGGACGGTCAGTCAGATTTCCCTGGTAACTCAATGTCCCTACCATTTCCTGTCCTTGATCTTCCCAGAACATCACCCTCGCCTCTCATTGAGGACCCACTAGCACAGACGTCTCCCTGCCCACTCAGATTTCCACGTGAAGAGTATCCGCCATCAGCCCTTTCTTTCCCCTGTGGCATACATCACCTTCTACCAGACTCCACAGTGACAGAGGACAAGGCTGAAACCCGCGAGCGCTGCCATTCCAAGCATATCCTCATCAGGCAAGGGGTTCCCCAGATCTACTGCTCGGGAAAAGTGGGGCAGTCCCCAGGGAGCCTACATTGTTCTGTGTTGTGGATATAATCAAGAGCAGGGAATCCTTTAGCACTCATGAAAAATATAAGCACAAAAATCACACTTTATATTGGCCCAAAGGTTATTTGATAACATGTTGAGAGAGAAAGACTGCAAATAACTCAAAAGAAGTCAAGGTAGAAAGTTGAGATGATGACTTATTTACAACAGATTGATTATAATTACACTTAGGTGACCTTCATCAACTGTAGACTAACCCTCTCTGGCTGTCAGAGATGCCCTGTTGCAGGGCCCATGGGTGGAGGAGCCCTACCTCCCAGACTAGTGGCTGAAGAAACAGAAGGGCAGGTGAAAGGAAGTTACTGCCCTGTGTCTTTGTTTCCCACCTGTGACACAAGGCTAGTGCTTGTTACCCACACTTGGTTGAATGAGAGAGCGGTGGTAACCGCCAGGTTATAGCAATCATATAGCTCAAGAAAAGAGTTTAAGCTGTGTGCCCACTGACATCTTCAGGTCAGAAATACTGTAGGCTTCAAACAAACAAATACTAAGTTTTCAGTAAAGCCAAAGGAGGCAATAATTCCAGTTAACCCAAAAAATCTCCAGATTGGTTTATTTAGGCTAAAGGATACAAGGATATTAAAGACAAATTCAAAAAGGTCAGGGAAAAGTAGAATTCTTTTATATCCCTCACTTTTTTTTTTTCTGTTTTTTTCTTATCCACAAAAGATCTTCCACTGCAAGATTTACCTTCGAAGACTAGACCAATGTTACTTTCCTGTAAAAAGGCGTGGGAAGCTACGCTTTGCATGAGATGAAGACAATAAACACTTAAGGGGAGAAAAAAGCATTAGCTGGTTTTTCCCTTCGTGTCATTCCTCTGTAACTGATGAGTTTTTAACTGCAGTCTTGTTATCCTCATTAGCATTAAGTGTTAATTTCCCCCGTCTTCTCCTACTGGAAGGGTACCTGGAACTCCACGCTGACCTCAACAATGGCTGGCATCATAGGTCAAGGTTGAGGGAGAAGGATGAGGGTAAGACTGTGTAAAAAAAGGTAAGCCGAAAACGGTGTGACCAATGAACTGAAGAGGGGACACAAATGCAGGTGGCTGCTGAAATCAGGGTCTCCCTCCAAGAAGGGGGTGAGGCCTGGTGGGCATTGCGTACAAGATTCTCTCCTCCACTTATTCATGTGCTCCTGGCAATTTTGGCAGTGGCACCTCGAGTGAAAAGCACACTACTTTGCACATATGGTGGAAAGAATCTTGTGCATCAGTTGAATGCATACTGTACTACATACACATTCTGTTTTATCTCCGGGCCCAGCCGTGCTGCAAACGCTTGCAAATTGGGAAACCTTCTGTGCAGTAAAAATACGGACAGGAGAAGCTAGACTGTGACTTCTAAGATGCAACACCAGCCAAAAAAGCCAAAGTAACTAAAAGTTAAGGCGTGTGCTTCACGCTCATTGCAACAAAGGCAGCTCTGCAAGGTGGGGACTCACAGCCAGCATTTATTTCGTTCCCCTTCATTCTGTGGTTTCAGGCCCAATGAATGGGCTTCCCCACCATACACATGAAGCCCTCTGGGAACCATATCCATTGCTGCTTTATTTTATGGGATATTGGAAATTTATATGGAAAAAAAACTTCAGTGAATTTCTCAGATTTACCTTGGTAGGGGACAGTAATGAAATGGCTATTTTTGTCCTCTGTTTTATCCTGAGGTCTTGAGCCTGCCATCCAGCAATGGGATGCCACTGCCCTTAGCGAGACCCTGGTATCGCTTTCACTTCCTAAGTGTTTCTAAAAGCAAAATCTGATACCGCTCAGGATTCAGAACACCCTGAATAGTTGGGATATAAAAGGGGCAAAGTGGTAGATTCTGGCTTTCCTTCTTGCCCACTCTTCCTTTACCTGGCCCCCAAACAAAGGAAGGATGTTTTTTAAATAACTCTTTTAAAACAACTGGTCGCTAATTAAAGAGATTGATATAAAAATCGTTTCTTACTTTAAGTCACGGATCTTCCTCTCTTTTCTATTATAAAAGTGTGAGAGTGTACAGATTTCTTTAATAAACGAAGACAATTTTTAGAGGGGTCAATGCATTAAGGTTTCTATGGCTCTTTTCCAACTTGCTGAGAATGGTAACATCTTCAAAATGAAGAAACCAAGAAAGACGTAACCAGGTAACCCAACTGAAGGCACAGAGGAAGACCCATAACATGAGGTTCTTGGTAAGATCCTGACTGCTCAAAGTATCAGAGGAAAAGAGCATTGGGTACCCAGGGTGATGCCCGGTCTTGCCTCCACTATCTGCTGGCAGCTCCTTCTTATTCAAGGACACCCGTCTCCCCTCCTAACCCTTTCGTCTGTGCAACGTCAGAAGGTGTAAAGGAGCAGCAGGCCTAATAACGCTGAAGTGTGTGCTGCTCCTTCCCTATTTATTCTGTGCTTAGAATCCGTGATTTAGTTTCCATGTTATTTAGAATCATCCTCTCACAAATGTTAGGAGTGATAGAAGTTAACCCCAGACTGGTGGAAGCTTTGAGTTGCCTGAGGCATGCTTTGGCTCCTTTCAGTCAGTTGTTCATTTTCAATATGGTTTTAGTTTGTCGAGTTGCTAGAAACAATAAAATACATACTTAAAAGATTGCGTTTTATAAGGACTCCACAGGCAACTCTGCCACACTTTCCACTGGGCAGCACTTTGCCCGGCTCTATTCTTCTTTGTCTTGTTTTTGTGGCGCGCTTCTTTTTTAATGAGTTGAAATATACAGAAAATATAAAGTCGATAACTGGGAATGACTCTCGCCATTCAACTCATTAACAATAGTGTGTGATAATCATTAATGATACATCTGAAATTGTTAAATGGAGATTTCTGAGAAGTATGTATAAACCGAAGGGAAAGAAATATTACATACATGGATAAAGCCTCAAGTTCTTAAAATGGGCCTTTTAACAAAGTCATTAGAGAACCAGCCAGCTGAGTTTAAAAACTGCCCCTCCTCCCCCACACCCGCTCCAGAGCCAGAAAAGGCGGAACAGGGGAAATCCTCTGGGCTACCTTCAGAGTCTCTTTTCTCGTTCTCCTTTTTGAACATCCCACGTGTGCCAGGCCTCCCAGAGCAAAGATACACCTTCAACATCACAGCTCGCCCTTGTAGGAGTGACCACTTTTTACACCATGTCCTTACTTGATCAAGAAATTTACCTCCTCAAAATCTATAGTCTTGGGCATTTCAAGTACTGCTATTTTGGTTTGTATCATCAAAATATCTACATATTTTACTAACCAAATTCTAGGATAGGATTGCATTTTAATACATAGTATCTTCAACAGTAACCAAGGCTCCTCCCAGAGGAACTTCTTCCAGTATTCTGAATTCATTTTACCTCAACTCACAGAACGTCAAGTATGGGAATTACAAGAAAGAGGTTAATATCTGGTCCCTTCTCCCAAGGAGTTTTCTGTCTAGTTAAGAAGATTAGACATCAACACATTAAAGAGAGAAAAAAAGTGGCAGATTCTTGTTTTAACATGTGCCCTGCTGGGCAAGCCAGCAGGAGAGGGGCATCCTCTTGGGGTGGAGTGGTCAGGCCAAGATGGGATTTTAGCTGAGCCCTGGAGGTAGGCTTTCAATAGGAATTTTAGCCATTTCTAAGGACGTCTCCATCTTTCAATTTCATGGAGCAAGACTGAAGAAGAACATGCTTTTGTGTGCTCTGGATTTTAGATTAGAATCGTAAGTCTGGTTATGGATTATTAAATCCTAAACTTCTACCATCTTCCCACATGCTACCTGCTATGTCTTATCTGCTTCTACTTGTGGTCATTTTTTCCTTCCCTCTTTACTACGTAAAAAGGAAATGAATGACAGACTTTTGACCACCCTTGATGCCCAACTCAGTGCTTGACACAAATGATGCTCAATAAACGATGGGCATTGGACTTGAGCTATCAGTCGAAGTGTCTGCCCACCACATACCCTTCTAAGGGACTGTGTACCATGTTTTGTACCAGATGACCCAGCCTTAGCTGACTGGACCAAGTATATGCACGTGACCCAAGGGCAGCCACTAGATAAGGTGTCCAGCAACCCATGAGGTGGCTTGTTCCAAAAAAATGAACTGATTCCATCAGATTTCTTCTCTCAGGAATGAGAATTAGAATATACGAAGAGACGGCAGCAGATAATGATGGGGGTTAAACCTAAAGGTCACAACACTGAGAGGAGCTGGAGAGGCCATGATGGAGTCGTACTTGCTGAAGTGATGTGGACCAGGAACTACAGGGAAGCAAAGAAATCTGGTTGATAGAGAGAAAAACATGGAGCAGACCGCCAGAGAAAATCAGAGATACCAAGAGAGAAGAGGTGGAGAGAAGCCAAGCCCAAAAGCTGCCTGAGTTCTCACTGCTCTCTGGTTCCAATTCCAGCCCCCCTTGCCTAAAGAGCCTGGCTAAAATAGACTGTAATATCTTCTGTCTTCAATTTAGCTCCACTCTCTTCCCTTTCAAAAGTCTTGAGGCTTGTTTTCTTTCTCTCCCATGGTGGAGAGGGGAAGTGGCTACCACAGATGGAAGGAGTCTCAAAGGGTGAACGATCATGAGGACTTTGAAACCATCAAGTATCTCATCACAAACCTCCATCACCTGCTGTGATGGACTGGACACCGCATTAAATCTTAGAAAGGGCAGGCACAAGTGAGAATGGTCTTTGTTTTGTTTTGCAAGAGAAGATAGCAGTGTTAACAAGCGGAACCAGGTTGCCCATTTTCCTTCGTCACCTGAAATCACCACTAAATGCATGGATTAGACAATGCTGTCCATTTGGTGAGTGGTGGAGTCTGAGTGGATTCTATTTTTTACGGAAAATCAGCCAAGGCCTTTCACCCTTCAGGGCATCCGTCATTTCTAATTTCTGAGAGTGGCAGATGTCAGCTCCCTTAGCAGGGGACAATTTTTAAAAATCTGTTTGTACACATAAGCTGACACAAACTGAGCTGAAACCCACTGGGGGAAAGTACAGGATTATGCTTGAAGCAACTGGAGAACACGGCATCAACCTCCTTCCCTGTATGGTAGGGCTGGATGAGCTAGGATGCCTTCCCACCCTAATTTGCTTTACTTCCTTCTCACATATCCAGGGTACAGTTTTGGAAGGGGTGGAGACTGGTCAATTAACCTGAATACTCAGATTAGGTTCACTTTTAGGTGGCCTCGGATGTTCCAGACCCTGGCTCTGCACTAACACCTAAAGATTAGATGTATCTTCTACAATTTAATAGAACTTCACTTTTTGTTTTTGGTTTTGTTTTTTTAATTAATATTACTTACTCATTCCACTTATCTCCAGATACCTTCAGTTATGGCCGAAGTCTAAGGAAGTGCCAAGGAGTGGAGAGTACTCCCTGAATCGTGCCTCTTCTCCTTGGGCTCCATCCACCCCACCCCACACCTGCCTGGTTCCATTCTCAGCCTAGGAGCCCTAAGAATCTGGAATAGGCCCAAGTCATCTCCCACCCAGATGACCATATGGAAACTGAGTCCGTTTTAGACCTCTTTCTGTCTTTCTCTCTCTCTCTCTCAGACACACACACACACACACATGCACACACCTTCCAGTAATCACTCAGTCTGAGAGAGACCCTTTGCACCTGCTGTGCACTGTATTCAGGGAACCCAGTATGAGAAGGGGTGTGGAAAAGCAGTACTCTCTGTGATGGTGGAAACTCTAAGGCAACCTAGCCTCGATCAGACTGACCCGGTGAGGGCAGCCTTGTGCAGACAGACTACAGCACATCAAGACAGAGAGGAGCTCAATGGAACCCAACAGAGACTCTGGAACTATGGACAACTAGGTCTTATTTCTGATTGTCTACGTCAACTCCTCTGCTTCATTAAATATCACTGAGTCCTGAGAAGAAAACTTCTGAGGGTCTCTTGACCCTTCAAATCACAAGGGGACTTCATTCCTTCATTACAGCAAGAGTTGAAGGACCACAGGTTGATCTAGTCATAGAATACAAACCAAAGAGAAAACATGGACAATCTCAAAATTTGTGTTGCAGTCATCCAAACTTCAGCTTTCCATAGCCATCTCTTCTTTCTCTCTTGCCCTCTTTATTTTGATCTGCTGCCCTTTCAGACAGAGATGCTGTTTTCTTTAGCAGACCAAAGGCAGTTTGTTTCTGAGTTAAATGTCACTTCAATATTTCCCCAAGTGAGATGTTTGAACCAGTTTATGAGTTTCCTAAGCAACAGAGAAATGCTGGAAAAATATTTGGTATCTCAGGTCTGAAAGTTGCCTTAAACTCTGACTCCCTGAGGCAAATGAAACAGATAGATTGAAAACTCCAGTCTCACTAAAGTTTCAAGCTGAAAAATAAAGTATTGACCTGAAACCATGGAGCTCTAAAAGCCGGCCTCCTAAAGCCGTGCCACTCAGGTTTGTGCCTGCAAACAATTTTCATACTGAAATATCCTAGTGACAGTAAGAGAAATGATGGCAGCACAAGTTCAGGATCATGGAGCCACGATCAACAACTAATGTGTGAGGAGGGAAGCAAGCTTCCCCAGCCAAACATAGAATTCTGCAGGAAAATTCCTGTGGGAACCAGATTATGCCCTGAAGGCTGAGATTTGATTAACCTTCTTGTAGCATGTGTAACGACAAATGTTATTGGTCATAAAATTATCCAGCCCTTATTAAAACACAGCTGCAGCTCTGGGCTCACTGACCTCCTGGGGGAGAGATTTCCATAAGATAGCGATAGACTTTATGGAAGGAGAGTGCCTTCCTAGCGTCAAAACTCCGGGAGAGTGTTTTATACTTTAATGAGGAGTTCTTGAGAGAGACCAGGCTCCTTAGTATTAAAAGCTTTAAGAAATAGAAGGGCCAGATTACATTCAGTCTGCTACTTGGTGGGCAGCCAGCCTACAGCTCACAATATGGATACGTCTTCCTTTATGGGGAACTGTGCAGTCACACTCACACAGACATACCTATCTTGTATCCAACTGTTACCGCTGCGTGTGTTTTCATTTCTTTTTGTCTTATATAATCATAGAATCTCAGAATTTGAAGGGAACTAAGAGACTCTCCGGTCCAACTACCCATTCAACTCCATCACTAAGGAGAACTGCACAAAAATGGAAACCAGTTCCCTGCCTTTAGAAGTTTTCCAGAGAGACTATGAAACCCAGAGGTATGTTCTCAAAGGCTACCACGGCCAAAGGAACTGACTCCTGCCAAGAGCTAGTGCTGGCCCGCTCTCCGTCTAAAGTTGTGGGGTCTTCCTTGTGCTTTCCTGAACCTCCACAGTCATGGGGAGTGTGGCTATGAGGCTCCAACCCCTACAAGACAAATACCATCGTGGGAGGAGCATCCTCGGCTTTTCTCGCCATACTGGCGAATCCTTGAGTAATGCCCTTTTGTCTCAAGTTTTTTAAATAGCTAGGGACAAAATAAGAACAATGAAAATGCTTATTCTTTTCTGTAGTTTGTTTCTCAACTATTTATATCCTACTATTTTTTCCTCCCCATGAGCCACTAAACTCATTTTTACTAATGGTGCCTCCTTTGTGAAATTTTAGCTCTGCTCCTAGAAATCCTTCCCCCACATACAATTTCCCCAGTTTAATTCGCCTAAGTTGATAATTTATCTGCTGAAAAAATCAGAACCTGAATGACTCCAGAGTTGGTCTCATTAATTTTTTTCTCAATGATGTAAATTACCCAGTAATACATATTTTTTTCTTAATGACATACAGCTTTTCTTGTGAAATTATTTTGGACCAAAGACCTACAGTCTATGATTCTTATTTTTCTATCTCCTACATATCTTGCCTCTATTACCATATTATCACTTTTAAAATTTTTATTATGAATTTTTTAATATACACAAAAATAAAGATAATTTAATACTGAATCCCCAAATTTCCATCACTCAGCTTCAATAATTATCAAATTTGTACCCCACTTACTTCATCCCTCCCTTCTTTTCATTTTTTCCTTGCAGAAGTATTTAATTTTGAGTCATTTCATCCCTACATACAGCAGTATACATTTCATTCTATCAGTTTTTACATAATTTTGATATTATTTTTTTTTCCTTTTTTTGTGATTTTTCAACTTTGGTCCTTAAGTAAACGATCTCAGAATGTTTCAGTCCCTTACTCAGGGGATCTCAGCATCTCAACATGTCACATTCACTGGTCTTTACTTTGTAGAGGGTAAGGGGAAAAAATGGTTTGCTTCCCAAATAAGAACACTCCATCATGAAAGATGAAATTCTGGCGATGAATTTAAAGTCTCTTTAAATTGGCATATAGAAATTATTTGGAGAAGATAAGTGTAGGTGCATAACTGTACTACTCGGTGACCATAAGATAGAATATGCTGCTGCTGACATTCTCATCAAGACATCATGGTACCATGTACCAAATGACCTGCCAGTGTCCAAAGACAATCTTCTAAAAAATTTTTATTTTATTAACCTCTAAAAGGCTTCCTTTTAATATACCATCATTAAGCAAAATTCAGTATTTTAAGAACCAGGGAGCCATTAAGAAGCAGGCGTGTGATGATTTAGTAACATTTTAGTTCAAAGAATACATGATTTTAATGATCTCTTTTGAACACCGCAGAATCCCAGACACTGGAAAGAAACAGAAACGTATGACACACCATTCAAGGGATCTATTTCTCTCTGTTATTCTTACCTCTTTTTAAACTATCAAGCTGTAATAATTATTCAGTCTAAGCAGCCCCCAGTAAATGAAACAGCCCTGAGACAGCTGTCAAGGCTCAGTCTTCCGGAAGCTTTGATTTTAATGAAACTCATTAAGGAAAGAAATTAACAGAAAATATAATAATTTGTCTTGTTTCAGAAAACTAAACAGAAACAAAGGGCTTCTTAACCTGACAAGGAATCTGACGAGCCAAGCTCCTTTATTATATTCGGAGCTCCTCACCGGCAGCTCTGCACACACATGGGACTAGGTTAGAAAATGTGACTCCTTCCAGAAGAATGACCCAGCCTGGCCTGGCCCAGCCCAGCCCAGCCCAGCCCAGGCCAGAGATTTGTCTCAACTTCATGGAGAAGGCCTCCTCAGCCAGGGCAGGGGTTTTTGGAGTCATGTTATGCAAGCACAGAATATTCAAGGAAACGAAAGGCTATGGAAAATGTAATTCCCATTAAAAGGCTACAGTTGGAGAAACTGTCCACACATCTGGCTGAAAACACTGAGTTCAACTTCTCTCCAGACAATAATGAAATTTCAGCTTGGATTTCTTTCTTGCTTTTTTTTTAACTTAAAGAAACCCTCATGAAGTATATGCTCCTTGCTTTCCTTTTCATAATGTCTTCCAGCCAACTAAGCTGGAATGTTTCAAAAGCAGGAAGCAGCATTCACCCAAACTTCCATCTCCTAGCTAGAACGCTTCCAAGGAGGAGTGACGATGCCCACAGTCCTTGTGCCGATAGGGTTGGCACAGCCCTGATTTGGATGTGTCTAGATTGCACATGGATGTAACTGGCGTCTCATCCTGACAGGTCAGATAACCCCAGAAACAGACTTTTCCAGAAAGAGGGCATCCAAAGCGTCCATGAAACCGAAAGCAAGTGTAATATTGACGGTGGTCTCACTGCAGCAAACACACATTTCTGAGTCCCTCAGAAAAAAGCCTGAAAAGGTGGTTGAGCTTTTCCAGGGATTCAGGTCGTGTCAGTAAGAGACAAGAAGAGGGGCAGAACAGAGCAGGGACCGTGCAGGGGCACTGCTGCACCCACTGGGCACACACACCCACCTTCAGCCTGACTCGGGGAGAGTCTAAAGCTCAGTCCCTCGGGGAAGGAGACCTGGTCACTTATGGACCATCTGACCTGGGTAAGTTATTGACCTTCTCTGAGTCTCAGTTGCCTCCCGTAAGCGAGGACAATAAGATAGGGACAATAATACCTTTTTCCTCAGGTTATTGTGAGGATTAAACAAACATAAAGTGCTTAGCCCAGTGTCTGATGTTGTAAGAATGTTTTAAAAATAGGAGGAACTGTGAGGAGCCATAGTTGTATGGAGAGGGTGCTAACGCACTAACCCTTGGCAGTCAGGAAGGCTCTTGGGGCCAGGATTTGGGAGAAAGAGAGAATGGATCCGGGGACCCAAGTCCTTGAAGGAGAGGAACCAGCGATGAAGGGGCCCCCGGTGGGGTGGGCAGAGACCCTGGGCAGGCAGAGTTCCTGCACTTGGCTGGCCTCCCTCCTGGTGTTGCACTGCCCTATAGGCAGGTCCCCAGGAAAACCCCCAAATCCTTCCTGGGCTAGTCCTAGCCTTACCAGGAGGATCTACTCAGGAGACCGTGGAGAGAGCTGCGTAAAGCTTAGCTGAACATTACTTGGGATGGGGAAAGGTAAGGCTCCTGAAATCCTGGTTTTTACAAGCTGATTGGTAAACGGAAGGCAGGTAGCTGCTAAGAAAGAGGAAAACACCAGATAGACAAGAGGAGAAAGAAGAAAGGTTCTTTTTTGGCACACAGTATTACTTCAACTGTTGAAAAGGTCATTTTGAATTAGTTATTTTCGACCTTCTCCTGGGCTCCATTTGACACACACTGGGGCATCAGAACGCCACCTCCAGTCACCCTCCCCCCACCATAAGGTTAAAACTCAGTTCTAGGCAATGCATTGAACATCATTCCTTTTGAAAGGAGAAAGAAATTGACACGTACATTACAAACCAGTGAGTGGGACTCATGACTGAGATTTCTACTTTAGGTTATAAGAGTCTGTGTTCGCTGCAAGGTACAAACTATATGTGGATGGTATTAATGGAAAATAACCTGATCTATGTGCCACCCAAACTTTGTACAAATCCATATTCTCTCACACAATACAAAATAAGACGTTTCGTCTGGTGATACCACTGAATAGCTAAGAATAAGATAATTATTCCTACTACTACAAACCCGGGAAGACGGATTAGTTAATCTGCAAAGGTTTTATACAACCCAGTGACTCAGGGACAAAGCTATGTGGATGGATGATCAGGAGATTAAGGACCCCCTGACTCTGGGTCCATTTACCCCAGACAGTATTATGCATACACATTGTAGTTCTCAATCTTTTTCCAATATCTCCTCTTTTTCTTATTTCATGCCTGTTTCTATTGTTTTCTTAGTTAAAATAAATTTCATCTGAATTTTTTCATCTCCAATCCACTTAGATTCTTTGTACTAAAGGATCTGTATTTTGAAAAAGAAAAAATAGGACAATTACCTAGTGTACCCTGTATTTTTGCAGCCTCCACATCCTCTGTATGGATTCCCAGTTTCAAAAAATGCACCCAACACTTGATGGTAGAAATGAGGATATCTATTAGCCTACAAACTAGCTCTTTTTAACATTTAATAATCTAATTTGGTAAGCAAATTAACATTCCTTTCAATGCTCCTTATTTCAAAAAGTCAGGCCTAGATTATTTAGTTCATCATTTAGTTCAGACCTATTTATTAATTCATTCAATGAATATTTATCAAGACTCTTTCATATGGCTGACACAATTTTAAACACTGGGGGATACATCAGTAAACAAGACAGAGAAAGTCACTATCTTCATGGGGTTTTATTATAATGGGAAGTACAGACAATAGACAAACATCTGTAAAAAGTATATGATATCCAGTGGGATTATATGCTATAAAAACAAAAGCAGTTGTAAGAATTTGAAGAGTAATGGGGGCTGCTGATCTAAATAGATATTTGTTGAATAAAATAACAAGTGCTCAATTTTTAATATCACTAGGGCAACTTTTAAATTTTTCTAATCATCTCCCAAGTGTGCTATGAATTAGCATGTTAGAACAGACACGTAACCATGATACTCGGCACTTTTACCAATTAATTCAATTTTATTTATTAATTTACTTGTACTCTGCCTTTTTCCTGAAAGGATTTATGGTAGAGCTACTATATAGTTGCACAAATTGCCCTCTTCGCTATTAGAGAACAAGATCTTTATGAAAATAGTAGAGACACAAACTCATTTCCTAAGTATTTCATTTTCTCTCATCTCAAGTTGACTTCCTTGACAAGCTAAGTGTGTCAGTAAGCACTCAGAACCAAGATTTTCCAGGAAGATCAAATGAAAAGGCTAAAAATCAATACAGGCAGCCACTACTTCTTATAATCACAATTTTCATAGAAATTTAACTTGGTAATCTTTTTTCCACAATGTGTCAGTCTCACAAGCATATCAGGATCGATCCTGTAGTCAGCATCCTAACTTTAAAATGTTCAAATGTCCCATTCTAGTGATGTAAATGAATGTCACAACGACACAGAAGGGTGGAGGCAGAATGAAGGGAGAAATTATTCAGAAATTATGCAGAATCATCTTTTGCTGATCTTCCTTGGTAGAACGGGTGAAGTCTGAATGACACAAGACAAAGGATAACCTAAAATTGCAGTGGAACACACACAACCAACGGCCCCCTCCATAACCAGCCTTGGCCCCTCAAAGGTCCTCTCAACAGCCAGAATTTAGAATGATGATGACGACAGGCAACCTTTGTGTTGCTAGGAAAACTCAATTCATGGATAATCAAGTGGAGTCTACACACAACGTGAGCAAATGAAGTGAAACCTCTGTTTCAAATCCACTACTTGGCACTCAGTGTCCATCTGTTGAAACATTTTATAATAACTTTCTGAAAGTCTGACTTATTTTAACCAAGCGTGATATTCACCTAAAGGACATAAGATACACTTTGATGCGTGGTTCATTTTGCCATTCTCAAAAGAGTAGCCATTAACAGTTTTCAAGTGGCTATATCTTCCATAATTTTTAATAGTTTAAGAAAAATTTTATATGGAGATAGCAGAAACAGATTTATGCTTGTAAAAGCAAGCCTATAGTTCACAGAAGCACTAATTTTATTTAACAAATATTTATTAATATTTTATTTAATAATAAAATAGTTAAAAATATATTTTTTTACTTTCTGAATCACCTTTACCAGAGGTATTTATTAATTACTTATGCAAAGAAAGTTTGATATGTTTTCATTTTTCTGCTGATTTCAAAGGAAAAATTTCTCTAAAATGTGAACTATATTTTTTAGTTTTAGCTCTGCTTTGCATTCACATTAAAATTGTGTCAGCCATACGATTATCTTATTCAGAAAATAATCCTTGCACCAACAACAAAATGAGTGTGCCAACTGCACAGACAACATATGGACATTAAATAAAAGAATTGCTAAAGATCAGAGAGGAGAGATTAAGTCAAAGTCTGGAGGTATGTGAATGCTTTATAAATTATAAAATGTGATACAAATGAATATTCTTATTGCTACTAATGAGATCCTATCAATTAATTTCCTTTGGCGCTCATTATATAATATGGAAGACCATAGTTTTTTGAATTACCACGTGGTTATCTTTTGTAGTCACCTGATTTTTGGAATTGCCAGATGGATACATCTGTTCTGAGGTCTGACTAGACTCTGATTCACCCAGGAAGAAGTAAGGTTCAAACCAGCCCACTGCCCACAGCTGCTGAAAGGTCTGTCCCAGCCCAGGATCTACGTGCTACCTCTTATCCACGTCTATCCATGATTCTCCTGCTCAGAGCCAAGGTCTGTGGATGAGACCGTGCCACTTGCTCTGTTAGGCACAAATTAATGCAGTCAAATTATATAATTAATTCATGCCATTTTGTCAAGCCAATTCACAAAGAAAGAGCACTAGGAAACCATACCATGACCTCCTTTGATATCTCCAAATTGTGTTCAGTCACTGGCTCTCAGGTGCGATGGATCAGAAGGGTCTCCAGTGTCTGAAGTGATAGAAATCATGCTGCTGTGAGCACTATGAGATTTCAGGTAAGCTGATTTGTGTGTGTGCGTAGAAGTGTGGCACTGGTATAATAGAAAACCTTTGACTACATGGAGATTTTGGAGAGGCCATCATTAGGTCATTCAGCATATCAAGGACAAAGCGCTGATTTACTGCTCAGCTTCAGAGTGTACATTTCTGCCTTTTACAAATGACAAGCCACTCAGTGGGATTATTAGACACCACCCTTGGCTCAGGACTGTCTTACAACACCTGTGCCCTGTTATAACACCTCTATTACTTTAACAAGCAGAGCCATGGTCTGGTTTCCCCGACTTGCCACAGAATTCTCAGGTCAAGTGTAAATGCATATTACAGAGCACCCTCTGGCACATATTGTTAAAGCCCTCATTAAAAAACCTCCAAAGTCTTCAACTGTGCAATTGGAAATGTTTCCAAATTCTCTTATCCCCAACATAACAAATCCCATTGTTTATTAAATCTGATGTTTTGTAAATTTGATACTGCCTGGCTTATAGGGGAGCAATATCTTCCAAAAGAACCCAAGAGAGTTCTTATGGAAAGAAAAGCAAATCAGGAGAACCCCCTTCCATGGTAAGAAGACAATTCTAGGATTAGGAGACACAACAGCATTGCTAACCAATTACAGTTCTGTCTGGGTCATGCGCTATCTGTAGCAGAAAGAGGCAAGATGGCAGATGCCCTGGGTTATTTTAATTAATTTAATCATGTGACTAATTGGTCTCTGCTGGGTTTCTGTGGTAACTGCTTCCTAAGTGCTGATGGGCAATTGTGTTAAATGTAGCTTGGAATCCGCACGCAGGGCGTAGTGCCTTGGAGAGCTCGAGAGGAGAGCTGTGCAGCTGCGCTCGGAAGGTGCCCTGCTGGGGCTCTGATTGTCTGACTGCAGAGCGTCTACAGCTGCAGCATCCTCTGGAAGCAGGCACTGCCTCCCTTTTCTAAAAGAACATTGCTTACCTACCTACGTGGGTGAGAACTCACTGTGGACATCAGAAAATCATGTGATCAAAGAACACTCAGGTTTGGCAAGGATTTGGGAATTAGATGGAGAAACGTATCTGTAATAAAGGGACACTGGAATGGGAAAGAGGAGAGGGAATATTAAGGCTACTCCTCTGTGAATAATATGCAGCCCCAGAAGCTATCATGTGTTATTCATAGCTGCCCAAACGATACTAATAAGCCATCCTTTTAAATGCCTCACAGGGTTTATCTTTTTTTTTTTTTCATTCTCTTACAATGCCATCCCCTCCTTGTCACTGAGAAGGTGCGTAGGAGAATGGGTGGGTGGATGGCCAGTTTTAGAGCACAGTCTACTTCAGACAGATGGAAGGAAAATGACTTCCAAATTTTCTCATGAAGTGGGATATGTTTGTATTTGCGCAATGCATTCTAGCACCTGTGCAGAGAAGGAAAAAATTGTCATCACAGATTTCCCTCAGAAGGGGATTTAAAAAAAAAAGTAAAACCACTAAAGGCAGCACAAAGATGTTGCTGTACTTGATCAAGCCCTTCCATCTGCAGGCCCAGGCGGGCTCTCAGAACAATAGTTTCTCCCCACCCCACCCCCACCCCGAAGAAAGAAGAGTCAATGCTTGGACCATTCTAGAAACCCAAGAGAAGTTGCTTTCTGAGATCATTCCCGTGTCTATTGGAATGGCAGCATGAATGACACTTTTTTCAAGAGCAGGAGTGGGAGACAGTTGGAGGGTAACGTTGCTTTTCCTTAACACATGCCACAGTGACCCACAGAAGCCATCCTGTGTCCTGTGTGTTCCAGACTTCTGCAAAGGGGCAGCTCCAATGGACTCCAGCCCTGCGCCCCACCCTGACCCCAGATATGAAGCAATGCCTTGGTAAATTAAGCTAAATTGGCTTCATCTAAAAATTTCACCTTAGAGATGAACATTAAATGGGCTGACAGTTTAAATTCCTTTAAGAGGTAGCCAGGAGTTCTGTGAAGCATAACAGTGTGTCTGACAGGACATCTAGGCAGAAAGAGTTATTTAACCTAACATCCTGCTAAGACTGGGAGCTTCCCTACATCTGTTATGTCTCTATAATGCAAATGGAAGAATCTGTCCATAATATCACCAGTTTTGTGACTTTAATGACATCCATTTTGAGAAGTATCTGTCTACTCTAAGTATTGGATAAATTGCTGAAAAATTGTGTCATTTGATTCTCAAGGCCTACATCCTGGAAGGAGCATCCTCTGTGGCACCGAGGCGAAACTGCCCTCTCTCCTAAAACAGTAAAGTTTATTATTGGACGCTTATTCTAAAAATCTGCCTGGGGACGTCAAGCCGTACCAGTCAACCCCAAGTCTGCCTGTACTATCCCTCATGCTAACAGGTCACATCCACCTGTTCCAAACCTCTACTTCAGGCTGCATAGGTTAGAAAACCCTCCATCTTCTACCTCTAGTTGAAGGGAAGAACTCTAGTTTTTAGAAAAGCAGATGGGGAGCTGAATGCTCCCACATCCAATAACCCTCAGTTAGGATTCTGAACCTAGATTCAAGAGGTCCGGGAACAAACTTCAGAAAGTCCACGAACCCATGAAATTATCCGTAAAATTCTGTGCATATGTTTATTTCCTAGAGAAAAGGTGCACTCTAAAGTTTTCTTCTGATTGTCCAAGAAGGCCATGATTCAAACAAGAGGTTAAGAACCCCTGCCCCAGAGAGTTTTCTATGCTAGTTGACAGTCCACCCTCACCTCGCCTCTAATCTTGCTGTGTGTATCAAATTATTTAAATAGGGAAGCCTTAGCATCATTTCTTTATCAGCCTACTTTAAAATAAATTCAACCACTCTTTCTTCTTGATAGCCAAGTTGTCCTCCCAAATGACTCCCCTGATGTGGGCCAGTCCTTGTGAAGGATGAGCCTCATGCCATGAGCCTCATGCACAGCTCTGTGGAACAGGCCTGGGCAGCATCTCATTGACTATGGCATGAAGACCAGGCCAAACATGGTGGCAGTCTATGGCTCCATTTAGCTCCTCGTGACCTTTGGCCCAAGGCTCAGAACTGCAGTGGGAAGCTGCCTGGGAGGCCGCTCCTGCTTCACTTCACTTCTCCAGCACCTCCTCACTGTCTGGCCTTCCTCCACCCGCTTACTCCATCCCTACCAAGTCATCTCTGCCTTCCTTTACTTCATTTCCACCTGATACAAGAGATTGACTCAGCACATTTTAAATTTTGAGCATTCCCTTTTACTACCTGGTCAATACACCCATTGCCCCCACTGCTCCATCACGACAAATGCATACTTAAAAACAAATTATAAATGGGGCAGCCATTGGCCATTTTAAGGGATAAATATGACTCTGCTGAGAAAATCCACAATGAAAGTTTTAATTAACTGAGAGAAATACCTTGGTTTAACTTGGTGAAATTGCAGTTAAGGTCAAGGAGAATCCAATAGAGAGGGCTTAAAGGCCCCCCTATCCTGCCACAATAATTACATTTCATACAAATCTATCTATTCATCTAGTATTTTCAAGCTGGGTTCTCACCCCATTAATGAGTCCCAACCAGCAACTTTTTAATGAAATAGAACAAAACAAATAGAAAATATCAGAGTTCATCCCATAGAAAAATAAGTATTGTTTCATGAAAGTTTTGTTTCAGTTTTAAATAGCTATGCCCTGTTTTGTGTATTCCAAAGCCTAAACAGTTTTCACATTTTAATACTTCTGAAATCATGATGCATTTTACAATTGTTGTCAGCCAGGTTGCAGTTGCGGCATAATTCTGTAAAAATTTTCTGCTGACACTTTCTGGTAAAATCAAGAAATTGCCAGCATCAAAGTGACTTAGATATTATGAAACAAAGTATGAGTGTGTGTGTGTGTGTGTACATTAAATTACAAAGCAAAATGTATTTCTTACTATGGGTTCACGGTAAATAAAAGTTTGAAAAATACCATACTAAGCCCTTTAATCAATTTTATATGTACGCTTACTGAATATTGATGTCCTAATCACAAGGAAGAGTGGTTTCTATTGCCCTTAGGCAGCGGCCATTACATTCTCCTCTTGTTGACTTCAGAGACCGCATCCTAGTCTCAGCATCTGTGGTTTCTGCCCTCACTAACTGTGTGACCCCTGCAAGTCACTTCTCTTCTCAGGGCTGCGGTTTTCTCATCCATAAAAAGAGGATGCTGCAGGAGCTGTCTAACGTCACTTCCAGTTCTAACAGTCCAGGAAGCGTGCAGGTAGGCATTCAACTCTCACATGTCTGTGATGAGCCCTGTCTGTATATTCTCTTCTTCTCTGCCTCCTTTATCTCCTGTAGACTTCTTCACAACACAACCCAAAGAAAAAGGGACATCAAAAGTCTATTTTTTAAATCATATAATATGATTTTAAGTATTCCAATAAAGTTTGTAATATTTTAAAATGTTAAAACATAATACGGGAATTACAATAAGGGTTATACCTTTGTTTTTTAATGGGTGACATGTGGAGCTCTCATTCCTGACTCAGATCCTTTTTTTTCTGCCTCACTGTCCTTAGCTTTTTTCCTATCCATCCCATTTCCTGAATTTACATTTTGGTCTCCATCCTAGCATGTGCTCACTCAGGCGTGGAGCCTGGCCCCTGGGCTGGGGAAGTCACTCTGCGGTTCCCAGTTCTTCTTCTCCACATCTGTTCCAGCACACCTCCCACAATATCATTTGTTTACTTGTCGGTCTCCCTTATTCAACTGTGAGAGCCTTAGCAGCAGAGACCTCTCCTTATTTATCTTTGTATCCCCAGCCACAGAACAATGCCCAGCACATCGTGAACACTAAGTGAGTAAGTGAATAAATGTGCGGCATGAGGTCAATTTCCACACAAGCACAGGAAAACACACACTCAGGCAGACATTCTTCTGAGCAGAAACCACATCTCAGATTTCTGTGTTCCATGGCACCCAGCCCTGAGACAGGTCCCAGCCTCTGAGGACCTGAGTTGCTGGTTCATTCACTGCTTGCACAGACACTGATCTGTACCCAAATATTCATTCCTGCACTTCTCTCCAGTCTTTCACTTCCTCAACCTATGCCAGTATCCTGGCCCAAGCCAAGACTGTGGGTCAAACTGTCTCTGCCCCTGCTAGCAGCAGCCTCTGACAAGGGGCTGAGTGACAAAAGGCATTATTTCAGCCTCAGGACCCAAAAGCAAGATGGAGACAACCAAATTCCTTCCTGTTCCCACTAGGGGCAAGCTTGGCATTCCAGGTGTGGAGAAGAGGGGGTCCCATGGGTGCTGGGCTGCCCAGGAGTGAGTGAGGCTCGTCTCTCTATTCCTCCCATGCACAGCTGGTTTAGAGCAATACAGTGGTGGCTATCACTTACTGGGCCCCTGGATGTTCCTGGAGAGTACAGGTGATGGGAGCTAAATAAAATAATCAGGTTGATATAGGTTTTATTCAATATACCATCCCATCTCCCTACATACAGGAGAAAAATTGAGGTCCACATCACCATTACTAGCCTTGATCAAATATTTAGCCAAATATCTAGATTCTGGGGATGTCAAACATCTCCTTGTCCACAGCTGAATTACACGGTCATAAAGAAGTAAACCTAACTGACATTTATTAAGTGCTAAATGTCTGCATTAGAAACAGAAAGGAAGTGAGCAAAAGAGCTTGAATGAAGAGGGAGTTCTTGGGGCCGGCTGGTGGCTGAGTGGTTAAGTTCGTACGTTCCGCTTCGGCGGCCCAGCGTTTCGCCGGTTCAAATCCTGGGCGTGGACATAGCACCGCTCGTCAGGCCACACTGAGGTGGCGTCCCACATGCCACAATTAGAATGGACCCACAACTGAAATATACAACTATGTACTGGGGGGATTTGGGGAGAAAAAGCAGGAAAAAGAAAAAAAAAGATAGGCAACAGTTGTTAGCTCAGGTGCCAATCTTTAAAAAAAAAACAAGCCGTTCTGCTTGTAGAGGAATGGAAATGCTCACTCAAGCTCACCTCTGTTTACTTTAGTGCACTTTCATTTTCTCCTCACATCACATTTAATATACAATGCCCTAAATGAAACACTGTAAGACATCTAAACTTTGCAACCAACTCTTCCTGAATTTCTATTTACTTCTGGTTGTCTTGATTTAAGCGTCAATAAATACAAATAATTTCTATGAGCTCCATTCCTGGTATAGGGGGTTTATCTGTTTTTAATTGACTCTTTAAGTCAAGTTCAATGCTGTGGAATTTGGGAGGCCAATATTCTTTTCTACTTATTAAATAATTCAGGGTAGACGAAAATGAAAATTATGTCATTGGTACAAGGCTTTTCTGGTGCCAACAGACCATAAGATTGAGGATTCTTTTTTTTTTTAATCAGTAGTGACTTGATAATCAGGTTTGAAGCTCCATTAGATTTACAGCAGTGGTGTCTGCTGCCTTCACATTTGATTCACAAATTTCTCATACTCAATATACTCTCGATGGTACCATTTTAACCAGGAGTAAGAAGTTGTCAAATTAAATCAAGGACCTGGGATGTGAGGCCACCTTCTCTCTCTCCCATTCACCTGAAGTACTTTAACCACCCCTTCCCCGGAGCATGCTTCATCAGCTGTGCAGTGCAACACAAAGGGGGAAATGTTTTCCCAACCCAGAAACTCATCAACTTGGACCCTGAAGCATGACATCTGAATACCTTACTGCAAGAGCTGGAGCAGCTCACAACTGCTATACACGATCATTAACAACCTGCTTGCATTTCCAGCGCCGCCTTCGTGGATTAATGTATGCACTATGTATTAAACCATCTGCCACAGAGTTTGACCCAGTCTTTCTCCATAGTGGCCAACTGCAAAGGTTACCCCTGAGTATTAAGAGGCAGGGCACACTTTCGTTACATTTATCTTTCCCAATTATTTAGTTTTATCATAGGGTCTTTTGTCCTCAACAGAATACCTTTTCGGGCTCCTGTATCCCATATTTATTTAGCCTGGAGTCTAATGAAAATATATTTAATCCTCTATGTCAACTCTCTTAAAGTTCAGCATTAGCCTTTTATAAAAATCAGGTTAAAGAAGAATGAACTAGACATTTCCTGTGAAGATGGGACATAGCCTGATTATCAGCGAATAGTTTGATGTACTTTTGTCCACTTTAAAAAACTGTCTTTAATGCAAACATTTAAAATCTATTTTTTTACTCTAGGCGAGGAACACAGTTGAGGCCCCTTCACACTGGACCACGTTCCTCTCTCAGGATGCTGAGAGGCAGTTTGTATCAGGGAGTATGAGGACTGAAATTTTTTGTTCCCTCTGCTAGCTGACAGCTCCGTGAATGGAATTGCATCTGATGTCAGGTTACCTCATTATATTTATATATTTGTAGAGCAGGGTTTGGCTTTTTCTGGTGTGGGGGAGGGTAGTGGAGGAGAAGGTAATCCTCTGTGGTTTTTCAAGTGAAAGCAACTTAAGAGAAAGTAGCAAACTTCCCCTCCTTCCTGTCATCTACTTCCAAATAAGCAATAAGTATATTAAGTGTCACTACTCCTAATATAAACCCCTGGGATGGTATGCTATTAATTTATCTGTACTCTGAGGAATATCATCCACTCCCTCCCAGGTTCTTAATCCAAGGCAAAGCTTTATTCCTTGCCTTTGGTTATTTATTTTCCTCAAGGGTCCCTTTGGAGGGAGTCAGCCAAACTCTAAGTGAATTACTTAGATTTTTGAAAATCCAAACAACTTACCTTACTTTTTGCAAGGCTATATTTGGTCATTTTTATTTAGGTTTATATTGAATGCTAACTCAAGACACAAGTACTACTTTCTCTGTTTTTTTCTCAGAGGCTTCTCAAATGGCAACCCTACAAACTCTGTACTGTTCTGTTCTTCTTCAGAGTCTGACTTTTGGCCAAATTATGATAATGGAAGTTCACCAGTCTAAAATCCAGAGTCGTTCTGTGTACATGTGTGTGTGTGCCCCTGCACGCGCACAGGAACACACTTGGAGGATTGCAGCCGTAAGCACTGAGGGATACCTCGGAGAGACCCCAAGGATTTCCCAGTTCTCAGGTATGCCTGCAACATCATACTTTATCTCCCTTCATATGCTTTGGACCTTCTGATTTATGGCACTTAAGCATCTCAAATTTGCTCCAGCTGATTTTCCTTGGAGATTCAAAGCACCATTTTAGTTGCACCAAATCCCTATTAAAAACTGCTCTACATCAAAAATACAGGACAGGGAAGCCACAGCCAACTCTCCACATCTTTCTCTCACACTGTTTTCTCATCTCCTTACAGCACAGCTTCTGATACTCAATGTGCATAAGCACCTTGTGTGTTTCCACTATCTTTCATTGCTTTCTGAAATGTCATCTGTTTGCCCTCTCCACTTCCCACTGATCTTTAACAGGTCTTCCGAATTTCCTGAGACAGATTTTTCACTTTTCTAAAGGATGCCTTTTTAGTACTAATAAAACTTTCATACTTGTCTGCTTAATCACGCCAGCTTTACTGTCCCCTTTTTACTTTTTTGTTTTTTGGCTCAGAGGTATATGAACCATCTGTGCCTCTAAAACAGTTTGCTTAAATAGCCTCCAGGCAGATTTTATGGTTTTTAAGTTTTTTACTTTAACCTTCAGCCTGCTGTTAGCCATTTTCATCACAGTTTTAAAATCAGCCTCTTTTGGAAACGACTGTCACTATGTGTGGTTTTCAGAAGTTACTGGAACTGGAGAGGGGGCCACTGACTCCAGCTGTTCAGTCACCTGAGGCAGGTACAGGTATGGTTAGCCTTGATAAGGGTCATCTCCTCTACTTGGCATCCTGAAGAGAGACGCAGACACCTTCATTTAGAATATCCACGGCCACATCAGCCAGTTAAGACCCAGGAAGATAAAATCTGAATTACTTACTTGCCTATTTATTTATCACTACATTTCTACAGAGTTGTTATCATGATCCTAAGCACTAAATGAGATACCAGGCTGAAACAAATACAAAGAAAGAGAAGAGAATTCTTCCCTTCCCGCCACACCACTGTGCCATGAGAATCGCCCTCCGTTATCGTGCCAGGAGACACACTGTTCTGTGTCCATTTTATCACAGTTGTCTAGTCTGCGGACCTGAGCATCAATAAGCATTCCTCTATCCTGGAATTTATCATCGCCCAAACTTCCTGTCTGCCCTTGCATTAATGTTAACATAGCTCTATAGTTCTCTCTCTACAACAAAACCACATCTCTTTCCACACCCAGCGGTGGGGGGAAGGTGGGAGAGGGGGGGATCTGCCTTTTCTGTGGCTCTCTCCATCAAAAAGTGACTTACTGCATTTATTTTCAATCATCCCACCATATTTGTCAGATAGTAATTACACTCTTTTCCTCTCTTAACTCAGTGTATTTTCACCCAATCTTTTCTCTGTTGTCATTGTTGCTTTTCTGATACATTTGATAATTAAAAACACTTAGGCTCTTACAGTCATCGTTATTTTTTATTATTATTTATTTACAAATACTTCTAGCTTCAGGAGTTACAAGCTGTCAATATACTCCCTGAATTGAGTTAGTAGTAATGTTCTAACTCTATAGTCGATGAAGCTGAGTGAAAAGTCAGGGAAGGGAGAAGCCGGCAGGCAAGCAATGAATCCCCAAGGGCTGGTAAGAATGAATGAAGGAACAAATGAATGAATACACAAACAAATGGATAAATGAGATTATTGATCCAGGGAATATTTGTTTAATTGTTTTCTTGTTTGTCGGTAGAGTTCCATCCCTTCATGAAGAACTTGAAATTAGCAAAGAAGTAGCTAATCAGGGCCAGGATCAGAAATCAGGCAGCTGTGTCCTCTGCCCAATAAGCTCATCCTTTCTCTAGTTAATGCCTCTTCATCTTTCAGATTTCAGTTCAAGCACTACTTCCTCAGGGAAGCTTCCAGATTGCTTGGCTAGTCAGATCTCCCTGATAGAGACTCTCTCTGTGCCCCACCATTGTAGCACTTGCCACAGTGGCAATTTCACATTTGTGCTGTTATTTAAATAAATGTCTGTCTCCCACTAGATTGTAAGCTTCATGAGGGCAGGAACCAGGTTTTTCTTGTCCAGTATAACTCCACCGACTATCACAGTGCCTGGCACATAGTAGCTGCTCAACAAATATTTGTTGAATGAATAAATAGATTAACAACTGTGAAAGTTGCAGCCTTCAAGATCTCTGCTCCTTCAGCCACCCGAACTTGATGCATTCAGCCTCAGACTAAATCATGATTTGTTTGACCACTCCCCTTTCCCTTTCGTTTAACAGACAGTTTTCAGCCACACAGAAAGTAGCTTAAATGTGTGGGGAGGTGGGCGAACTCTTGATGGGTAACAGCAGCCTCTTCCCATCACCCATCCAGTCCCACGCATCTGCCTCCCCATATCCAATACAGTCCTTAGCAAACATCTCCCAGGCCACTTACACTGATGAAACTGTATCCTGGGCTATCTGCTATTCTAACTGACCACTGTTCCTCTTCACAAGTGAGCACAACTAACAGCTAACCACAATCCCTTAGTCTTACATCTATGTGATCTCATGTTCTATAAAGTCCAAAAAGAATAGAAAAAGTCAGCACTTTTGGTCCTGGTACTAAAGCCAACATTTTAATAATCAGATTTTCAAAGCAGCTGGTCCTGGATGGAAGAAGTAGTTCTATGATGACTGCTAACCACATTTTTCTCTTTCAATCCACACTTGGATTCCAGATTCCTTCTTCCACATGAAAAGAGTAGATGGGCAGGACACATTCACTGTGTAAAGAATTCAACCTCATGAGATAACCTCATGAGATCACCTCTCCTTCTCTCTAGTGGACATCTGCTGGCACCCACCATCAGTCATCACTCTGACCCCTTCTCTCTTGTAATAGTTTCCAGATTTTCATCCTAGGAGCTACCCTTCCCCATGCAGCCTCCCATGGGCTTTAGAGGGAAATGAGCACAACTCCAACATCAGCAAGAAGCCTTGATTAGCTCAGGCTAAGGCTAATCAGAACATTGCCAGCTCACAGTCCCCAGTTCAGGCACGTGCATGTGACCTACACATAGACAATGAGTGTGAATTTCAAGACTCTTGCTTGGAATGCTAGGACACAAGCACTGTGTCTTCAATTGGATGGGAACGAGGAAGCATATAGCCCTGCTTGCTGCTAGCAGCCATCCCATAATGTCTGGGGAGCTTGCTTTGGAATATAGCCAACACTCTATACAGAAGAATATAGAGATGAGAAGAAGTGAGACCCTGATAAGACCACTGCACTGCAGGATCAACCTCACCTAAAGCATCCCCTAACTTAGGACTTGCCAGTTCCACCAGATAAAAGATGCCTTTTATTGTTTAAACCAATTTGAGTTGGGTCTTCTGTTACTTGCATTAAAAGTCCTGATACATCCTATACAGAATCACCAAATTAAGTCTTCTCTTAGAATAAAATAAACTTCAGACTAATTCCTTTACCCAAAGACGGTCTCTTCAAAGTTACCACCTCCTTTTCATCACACTATTTCTAGGGGTAGAGCTTGAGAAGGCCCGTGGATGCTACAGGTGTCTCAGCTCAAGACCTGGGTTCTGTGTTGAACCTGCCTTCTGAGGCCTTAAGCTCCTCACTGGGTTGGGGGCAAGCCCATCCACCCTATAGAAAGAAAATCACTGTGTCAGAACATTTAACCAACAACGTCCATCCTTGGTTCATTTCCTCCCATTCTTTCCGAAAAAAAAAAAAAAAAAAAAAACCCTAAATTAGTTCAACACACTTTTGCTACTGGAAAATGTTTCATAACTGCTAGTGAATAATTCAGTGAATACAATATTTTTAGTTTTCTATTGCCAGACACACCCAACTTCAATGGGAATGCTCTTGCCTTTCTCACTCTCCAAATCTCCTTTGCATCCAGGATCTTAAATGTACTACTTCCTTAACAGACATCCGATCAACAACGAAAATCAGATCACGTCACACACCCTGCTCAACAACTCCCAACAGCTGCCATCACACAGAGACTAAAATCCAAACTATTAACTCTGTGGCTGACATGATCTGGCCCCTAACCACCTTGATCGTTCAACTCCAGACACTCTGACCTTCTTGCTCTTGTTCAAAAATGCCAAGCCTGTGCCCCCCGAGGACCTCTGCTTTTCTCTTGCTCCTCCTCCCCTCTGGAACTCTCTGCTACAAGCTTTTCACACAACCAGCTCCATCACTTCATTTTGTCCCTACCCACACGTCACCTCCTCAAAGAGAACTTCCATGACAACCAGATATAAAACAGCAACCCATCACTATCCATCCCCTCATCCTGCTCTTTCTTACAGTATTTATTACTACCTGAAATCGTGTTATATATATACCATACTGCATCACTTAACAGCAGGGATATGTTCTGAGAAAGGTGAATTGGTCATTGTGCATACACCAGAGTGTACTCAGACAAACCTAGACGGTATAGCCTACTACACACCTAGGCTATACGGTGCTAATCTTATGGGACCACCACCGTATATGCCATCTGTCATTGACTGAAAGATCGCTATGCAGCACATGACCTACATATTTTTAACTTGTATATTCTCTGTCTCCCTTAGACAATGTAAATCCCTTTCAGGCAGGGACTTTTCAGGATCCACTCAACTTAAAAACGTGCCTAGCACACCACGGCTCAATATGCCTTTTTATTTTTTATTTTTAAGAACGAATGAATGAGGGTTGGCCCAGTGGTATAGTGGTTAGGTTCAGCATGCTCCACTTCAGCAACACAACTTCATCGGTTAGAATCCTGGGTGCCAACCTACACCACTCGTGAAGCCATGCAGTGGCGGCATCCCACATATAACATAGAGGATGGGCACAGATATTAGCTCAGGGCCACTCCTCCTCAAGCAGAAAGAGGAAGATCGGCAACAGGTGTTAGCTCAGGGCCAATCTTCCTCACCAAAAGAAATTAATAATAATAATAAATGAACGAATAAAGAACAAGGTTTTTTTAAAGCTTGGCTAAAAATAAACAAGCAAGCAGAACATAGGCACTTGTCTCCTGTTGGGCAAATCCTCCTCGTCTTTAACTATTTGCCCAGCTTCGCATCACCTGACCCTGGGTCTCTGTATTCCTAAATCCTTTGACACCAACAACTTAAATTGCTCCAACTTATGAAACACACAACCCTACAAATGATCCCAGAAAGTGTCAGGGCCTTCAAAGATTCTTCTTATAACAAAGAGTTGGATGTGCAGTCATAGAACAGCTCACCATATTTGAAATGATATGAAATCATCCCATTGAACCAGACTACAAGATAACATCGCTTATCAGATCCATATAGAAATCACCACCTTATCATGGAATATTTGGCAAAAGGCCTATGAAGTAGACTAGCAATCAACATACCTCAAAATTCCTATTAACCACTGAACCCTCAAAATACACTTATCAGAGTGGGATCCAGCTCTCTTAATGCTAATTAGCTAATCAAGAAAGTGAAACACTTAGAAAGTTTAAGTTTGTGTGACAAAAATCGGATGCAAAATCTTTGATTTATGTCATAAATTCTCCTATCTCTGTGGAAAAAAATAATCATTTCAAAGTCAAGGCAGTAGTTTTTTCACAATCAAAAGTGGTTAACTACTTTTAAATACATTTCAACATATTTATGAAGGAATTCTCCTATATGCCGCCAAAGCTCACTCATAAATCAGAATAATGTTTCCAAAGTACATTTGGAAGTAAAAAATTCATATCTACCAACTATATTTTCCTCTATCAGAAGATGAATTAAGCATAAAATACATTAATGTCTGAATTTATAATAGGAGTGGTTAACCCTTAGCCATAGCAAACTAATGAGGAATATTTTACCACGGAAGGATTAATCAGAGCTCTCCAACACCATGCAATTTGACATTTTGAGGACTTAATCACAAATGGATTTTATTCCTCCATTTACGTTTCATCATGGGGATGCCATACAAAGACTCTACACGTTAGAATAAATGTAATTCTTGAGCTTACTCTTGTGCTTTAAAGAAATATTATTTAAATAATATTCCATAGCTCTTAAAAATAGTCCTCACAGAAGCAACACTACTACGATTATGTCATCTCTGGGCCACAGTCAGCTCAAACACTGAGAAAACATCAATATAGACATAGTGAGGCTCAGAGCCTGGATCTGGCTAAGCCTCTGCTAGCAATGAGACAACAACACAAATTCTGAAAGGTTGTGATTACTGACATTGGCTTCCATCCCCAGCCATTGATTACCTCTATCTTTGTTAAAGACTACAGGAGTTTCATTTAACTAGAGTGCACAGTAAATTGCAGCCGAGTTCAAGCATCCTTTATGGATTCATTAAACCATTGATCTGCCTTCTAGTGCTTGTAGTAGTGTCCAGCCCTGGCCCACAGCCTGTGTTTACAGAGAATGCAACAGACTGACGTTTATAACCTCCAAAGGCAGTCTGTCGGCAGACATTAGATTCCACTGTGTGCATGGCCACCCTAAGAGTGGACTGTAACACAGGGAATTTCCCATTCTCAGTCTGAACTGCCAGGGCAGGAATTAAGTAGCCATCTGCAACAAGATTTTCTTCACTCCATCTCAATCTATGATAATATGAACAAAGAGCAAAGAGCCCAATGAACCAAGATTTACACATGGCTTGCCCACTTCACAGTTTTGCTTACGTGTACAAAAGCTATCCAGAAGTATTGAGTTGGGGGAGGAATAAAAATAACCATGGATGTGCCTATAGTTGGCATCTCCTGCATATGGCCCTTTTGAGTGTACCGGGTTTTGTGACCAGACACTGCAAAAGTGTACCAGAGAAATGCTGGACTCAAACTACTACCTTAAATATCCCAAGGCAAGCCACCTGGCCTGTTTTAGGCATGCACTTATTTAGAAAGCTAAACATTTTCAACAAAGCATTTGAATTAACAGAGCATAACTATAATCCTAGGAAAACGCACAATCCAATCTCTCTTCGTTTCTCTGGACAGTGCCCTAAGTACTCTTAGAAACTTCTCCTTCCTCTGATCTCTATTAATAAGGTCTCATCACACCTTCCTTTTAAAGCCAGGCAGAAAGAGTAACTCGGTGCTGGATGGAGCTTATGCTGGGAGAAGCACATCAAAATGACCCATTAGATAATCCTTTAAATATTCATTCTTCAGATAAACCTGAACACCGTTAGCAGCAAGGTGAGAAAGTTGGCAATGCAAGTGACTGGGTCAATAAGGAGAACGCATGTCCCAAATAACTAGATCCCTTCCTGATCGTTCGTTTCACTGAACTGCCCCCTGCCCAAACAGACAGCTGGACTCTGAACTCAAAGCACGCACATTCATCACTCTGTAGCCGCAGTCACCAGAACACAATGTAGCTGATGCAATCTGACACTGTGGTTAATGTTAAAAGGGAGCGTGCCTTTGAGATGGATTGGATAATTACCGGCAGTTCACAGGAGCAAAACCTGATTCAAATGTACAGCATTAGCTATCACCAGAAGGATGGCCAGAGACTGACTATGTCTGAAAATTAACATTCAAGCATATATGTCAATAGCCCTGTATATTGATCTCTGGGCGACCAGATTCGTGTCTACGAAAAATTCTCCCTCTTCCTTGTGCTCATTGAAAAGAAATGTTGAACAAAGATTGGGGCTTGAAGCTATTTGGAGCTTTAATCACCTCTTCATATCTAATCTAAACTATCTAACATTATTCAGAAGTTGACATCCATTCTAGGTTAACAGTTTAGAATCACTTCTCTGATTCCTCCACAACCTCCCAAAATGTAACCCATTAAAAACTAGATGTGGCTATTCCTTTCTTTCAGTACAAACTCACTGGCCCCATCTTGTACGAGTCTGAGGTATCCCCAGACCAGGGTTTCTCAAGTGGTGTCCAAGTGTTCTGGTAAACATAAGGATCACACACCTCTCCCCCAAGCTTCTGATGGCTTCCTAGGGCATTGTGCCCCACCCTGCAGAACCTCTGCCCTGCAAACTTTTCTGGTTTTCTTCAAGGGCCTAGGCATCACTTTAGCCTGACCTACATCTTAACTTCACTGGCCAGAATTTTCCTGCTCTAATCACCCCAACCCCCACCCTCACCATATTGTTTCAAAGGGCTGGCACCGCCCCCTCCTCTGCTATTGCTTTTTTCATAAGTTCTCATTTGCAGCAGCTCATCAATATTCCATTCCATATTTCAAAATACCAGAGAACAAGAAAACAGTTGGGTTTGTTGTTCTTCCCTCAAAGCTTCCTGAGGACACCCTTGTTTGCTGGGGACAGAGAGGGATCGCAGCCACGGGCCTGCAGACTGAAGCCCTGGGAGGCCAGGGCCTCTACACGCAGGCAGCGGGGGAGCCAGCAGCACAGTTCCAATGGACACCGCAGAACCAGAGGAATCCTCCTGCAGGCCAGGGCACAGGCAGACAGACCCCACAGGCTCTTTGGTGCCCCATAAAAACAAAGTGAAGCCACAGAAAGAACTCTGGTGCTCCCTGGGCGCACTGACTTGTCAATTGAGAATATTTGCCAGCAACTGGCAAAAGCGAGTCTGTGGCCTGAGCTTCAGGCAGTCAGGGGACATTAATTACGGATAATTCCTTAATATCCTTCCCCAAAACTTCATGAATGATAGCCATTTGCAAATTAAATCTCGCAGGTGTTTAAAGGGAAAAAAAGTAGACAGGTTAATCACTAGATTAACAGGGCGATTGTTACATGTTTCTTCTACACTACTAGGTTCTAGGGTTAAGTCTGAAACTGAGACTCTTTCCCAGGATATATGCAAGCTTAACATAAAGACCAATAGTCTAAATAAAATGTAGCTCCAAATAATATAATATACATGCTAATTAGCAAAGGATTCTTCCAAAAGAGATCTCTTCCAAGCTCTCTTCTATATCCCTCTATATCCAGGGATATAGTTTGAAAGTAAAAGAAATTCTTATTTTACAATATTTCCCTAGTTGAATATCTGTTATTATTATATAATTGTTAGGAGATCTTAATGACATCATCTGCAAATGTTGTTTATATCTATATATCCTTTTTATATTTCATTCATCCTTATCCTTATCTCTTATCCACACAGGTTTCTTCCCACTGTGGTCTGTTGGGGAACAGTAGCATTATGATATTACAGAAGTATTTCTATCTATTCTTGTCTCAAATTATGGAAAAACTAGAACAAGGAATCAAAACTTTGGTGCTCTCGGGAATTTGTGTCTATTACCAAAATATCAATGCCACTAATCCACAAAGAACATCATAAATTTGCGATCTGAACAAAGAAAGAACACAATCATCCTTTACATTGCCTGCGTTGGCCATTTGCCTTGAGTTTTGATTTCCTGCTTGATGTGTGGGCATTAGTTTAGACAACAGGATACTTCCTATGAAGAAGGAAAAAGATCAAATACAGGATATTTGAAAATGACTACTATTTGTTGTCTTGTTTGTTACACTCGTTTTTAAAGGGCTAATGGTTACAAGGCATTATTCCCTTAGGAAAGAATATTTTTAAGTGTCTCTTATTGTGCAAAGTAAAACTGGGATTTGTTGGACTAAATGCTTCAGTATTTCTTGCAAAACCAATGAGGAGTCTCTGCAACTTTCTGAGTCCTAGGAGAATCGCTCAGCTAGAAACATCCTCAAGTCCTTCTCTGCTTGTGGCCTCAAAGAGGGGCGCGGAAAAGAATGAGCTATCAGTTCTCTGACAAGTCCTTAGTGCATGAAGCAACGAGACTGACATCCCACTGTTTGGCCAATGCCTATAGACTACAAAAGTATTTTTCTTATCTACTGTTTCAAAAGGTTTTGAGCCAGCAATTGAGCCTGCGGGGGATAAGGATTCTACAAAATATAATTATGAATTAACACTATCTAATTCTTAGAGCCAACATCCTGAAATGCGTAAGCTAGTAGTTAGGTTCCTTAAACGAATACAGCTGTGATTCACAGGCCTCTCCTAGCAGAAGCGTTTTGAAGAAAGCCTACACACTTGCAGCAATCCAAACGACTCTTCAAATAAAATTTTAAATTCAGTTTAAAAATATAACCTACATGCCATAAAGGAGTAACTTGGCTTCAATCCATCCCGACTTCATAGTGCCAGGGTTTCTGAGAGATGTAGGTGACATTCTTAATCTAATCCATCAAACAGACACAGAGACCCAAAGAGAACGGAACGTTCGAGAAGCAAATGAAATTTAAAGAGCCAATTTTCAGTGGGCCTTCATTTTCAGAGTTGGGCTATTTTTGTCCTTGTTTTTAGCAGAAAATCAGTTCCTGCTGCTATACCCAAGCACTTGTGAAGAGGAGAGCAGAGCAACCGCAGGCACAGCTGTCCAATTTACATTCACAAATGCAGGTGTTGCTCAGACACAAAACAGAGGTCAGCTGAACGCTCTCCTAATTAGCTACCTTTTTTGCTAGGATTTTTCTTTGTAAAGTTATGCTCGCAATTTGGGTTCAACTTACAGACCATTTTTAGATCCTGGCATGCTATCCACCAAGAAGCAGGCTGTCATTATAAAGCATAATTTACAGCATAATCAATTTTCCATGTTTTTTAAAATCCACATTATACCTAAGGTAAAATTCTGCTCCACACACACATTATTCACCCTATTTTCCATCTACTTCTCAATATTTAAAAGTGTAGAATTTAGCCTAAAAATCTTTTATGTGGGAAAGGGAAGAATTTTCTCCTTTTGCTTAGATTAAGAAACTCTACAATTTTAATAATGAGGACTAAAGACTTTGTGAAATGATATGAGAAGTAGCTATTTGCTATTGTCTTCAGGGGGAACACCCTGGGGCTTATTACAGCAGTTCTTAGACGTGGCAGGATGGAGACTGGTATCAAATACAATCCATTAGGAAACCCAAGCCCGAAATGAAATGACCACAAAATCCTATCAGGTCACAGAAATGCAGCAGCTGTACATGTTTATTGTAATACAATAGGATATTGTTGCAGAGATAACACTCTTAAAATTAAAAAAAAAGAAAAAAGAATCCAGCAAGCCATGTGACCAGTTTATTTCTCTGTTTGAAAAGTGAGACCATATAGTGTGGCAGAGCTTTGAATACATAAATAAGAGTGAAGATGGCAGAGAAGACAGGTATTGTATGTACACTAATGGGCTGCTGGGATCAGCCGTCAAAGTTACTGGCTAAACTTCAAGCCCCTGCGACTCCCAGGTTTTGCAGGATGTTCAAAGATCTACCCAAAAAACTCCTTGCAGGCCGTGAAAGTTAATGGCTCTCCTGCCCCTGCTGATTTTCCCTACTGTAAGTATTCCAAATGCTAATTCTTCTCTTGGCCCCTGGTTATCCATTTTTTAACACTATATGCTATCGAAGTTTAAATTAAGTCTGACCTTAAACTTTATTATGATGTAATATTATATGTATATTATTTATATTACATTCTCTATTTTATAAAGTATTCTGGGCTGCTGTTTCACATAGAATCAGGTGCCTTTCTTCAAAGGCTTACTAAAGTAAGATGGCTTTGCAAAGTGTAACGTATCACCAGGATTGTGACATATTCATCTTGCTTGATTTTATTCACTACAGGAAGTCCATCAAGATTCAGACCCATAACCCTTCCGAATCATAGAAAGACAAAAATCCCTGTTCTATAGCCATCTTCTGGGATGGAATGCAAAGTATTTTGTTGTGGTAAGTAGGGATTTGAAGACAAAAGCACTGGGTCCACTCCTGTGATTGTCACCCCAGTGTTCAGCATTCAAAACGGGAGCCCCAGGGTCTCAGAGATCATTTTAATCCTCCTATATTAAAACAAAACGTGTCTCCCATGTGTTGCTCCAACCACTCTCCTCTGAAGCCTCACTGGCCTCTCCCAAGGGAAAGTGAACTCAACTTGTGACTGTCCCAAAAGAATTCCAAACAATTTCCTTACTTGCCTCTCTGTTCCAGTGAAGATTATGAGCCTAATTCTTAGAGACTGCTACTAAAATTCCACCCCACTGAATCCTGCAGCCTAATTCTTTCGGCATTATGCTTTTTGGCAGAATGATGTGACCCAAATTTGCAGGAGGTAATTTGCTGCAACAGTGCTTCTTGCAATGCAGTGAGCCCAAGAGTAGCATTTCAGGATTGCAAATATCACACTTAAAAAAAATACTAATTGTTTGCTTCAAGAAAGGACAGATTTTGATTTTGTATTATGGAAATGGAAATGGTTAGCAAAATGTGGACGATTCTATGAACTGAGGAAGCTTTACAGATCAATGGAAAATAATCAAGAACTAGCAATCCACTTCAGTAACTGGTGGCAAAATGTTGTAGCGGTCCTTTAAAGATTAAGAAATTAGCTGTGTGTGTATGTGTGCGTGTGAGGGTAAAAACATCACGCATGCCATTTCCCATCAGTGGTGGCTAATACTATTCCAAAAGAACATTTTCAGATCTAAGATGTCTTAAAACAAAAAAAACAAACCAAAAAAAAAAAAAACTATAACTATGGCTGTTCCTGTGTTTACCCACCAAGCTTCTCACAAACGCTTGTCTGCGTGAGCAATGTCGGTTCATGTATTCATTATTTCACCTTTTCTCAATATCAATCAACTTTAATATAAAGTGTCAAGAGAGACTTGACGTTTTTCTTGATTAGAATTTGTGGATCGGATTTTGGAAAGAGCCAGAGCAATATTCCCATTGGGAACAGATATTAAACTGAGTGGACTAACGCTTTCTGGCCATGCTTCTGTGGCTAGTTTCTCAGCCTTTGTAAGAAATCCCTACCACTTATCTTTCACGGACTCTAGTCTATGGACTCTACTGCTGGAGAGAGAGTCTCGTAGGATACCAGCTGCGATCACCATGTCCTCATCAGATTCATTCACCCTCTCAGAATTCAAACACCGTGACAAGAGAAACTGAAGAACAGGTTGCACATTAGAAGGGGACTCCTTATTCCAAAAGGTTAAGTATGACAGAGAAAGAGAAGAGACAAATCAGAAAGAATCAAAGTCAAAGGTGCGCAGTGTTTTCAGCAAGAAGCTAAGAGGCACACATGCGCACGTGGTCTTTGAGGCCTGCAAGGGCCCCCTCTCTCTACGGGCTCTTACCTTATTCCTCTTGAAGTAGGCTCGTCGGCAGGCCGCAAAGCACTTCTCGCTGCAGAAGCTTTTCACCTCACTTCCCATACTCAGGGAATAGCGCTTGATTCCCACTTTCTGGCACCAGGCACACATTATTTGTACATTTGACACATCATCTTCTATAATAAAAGTATAAGAAAAATGTTCATATCAGAAGCAAACATCCCTTCAAACTTAGACACACCCTGAACCTCACAGAGCTACTGGAGGTCTGATTCACATTTCGGTACTTCACCACTTTCAGACCCCGTAAGACAGCCAGCCCTTGGTGAGAAGGCTCAGTGCTCTTTTTCTTCTATTTTCTTTCCTTTTTTTTTTTTTTTTTGGTTGGCTTCTAAGTTTCTGAAAGACATCATTTACTTAAAAACCAGAGCATAACTGCAGAGCCATGAGGGTGCCCAGGGCTTCTTAGCTTGGTAAAAATGCTTATTCTGCCTGGTTAAACCAGGTTCAGTACTAATGAAGCTTGTAAAATGACCCACGTCTTCAAAGGTACGGCTGTAAGCCTACAAGATCTGCCATGGGTGGGACATCCAGTGCTAATCTACAAATGTGATGCCCTAATGTGAACTTGACTGTCAGGAGCCAGGCTCAACCTTGGCATCTTCCCTATTACTGTTACATGATAAGGGGTGTTATCTACTCTTGCAATATAATGCTTCCCAAGTCATATGGTTAGTCAAAAGAGGAAAGATGGGCGTGGCCAGATTCTGAGGATGGAAAGGCACTAGCCTCATGCACTCAGCAGTCTCCTACGATGCAGCCTTCCCACACGGGTGTCCTCAGGGAGGTGCAGGCCTGATTTAAATTCTCCTCTGGGGGATGTGGTTCATGGTCCCTGGATGGAGGGATGGTAATGGGGGTGTCAGCCATGAGACCTGAGATCACAAGGCTGCCCAGATCATTCTCAGCCAGACTGATGGTCCTCACAGCTCCTGTAGGACCTGTCACCTCTGTCATGGATATGCTTAAAATGATGTTAGGTGGTATGCAATATTTTCAATATTTAAAATGCTGTATTTCTTTTCTCTTGTAGGAGAAGAAAACTAATTTAACTAGCACAGCAAGCCCATGATATCACAAATAAAATATTACTGCTTAAAACAAAGGCTTTTAAAGTGAGTCAGTTAATAAAATGTATTGAGTTAAATTACAGTGTAGGTGGTAAGAAGTTATGACAAAAATGTGACGGTGATATTCAAATGACTGAAGTCAGGGAAACATGGGCCTCTTTGTGGGGGAATAAAAGGAGACTTTAAGTAGAATTCTAAGAAATATTTCCTTGCAGCCTTCTAGGGGCTCTTAGGAGTTTTCTCGGTCCTCCCAATTGACAATGTGCGTGTGCATGATTGATGGCCACTATTAGTCACATCTCCTCTTCCTTCATGGATTTTTTTTTTTGTACTAACCCAGACTCATGCTCCAGACATGAATGGTAATCACAAAATCCCCAACAAGCTCTGGTATAGTGTTGTCTCATTTCTGAGTAAAATCCCTGAAAGACTAATTGCTAAGCAAGCCTGGTCCATGAGTTGTTGACATATTCATGGTTCATAGAGTCTGTCATGCAATCATTCCATTTCCAGGGAAAAGATTTGGTTTGAGGCAGTGGGGTCATCAGCCTGCAAAATTAGAAGCAAACTAATTTGTAGTCCAGTGACACGGCTTTTTTTCCCCCAAGTGTCATCACTCAGAACTATGTGCAGCATTTTATTTACCTTAATGGAATAAATATGGTCATTTTAATGACCATTTTTATTTCACAAATTACATATTGTGATTTATTGTTAATTATCAAATGAGATGGTGTAAAAATGACCTTTGATGTTAATCAAACATTTTTAATAACATAACTTTCTTTAAATGGAGTTACAACATGAATTCAAGTGTCATACAATTACTGCATTTAATAATTTGTTCTATTCAAAGAAAGCTTTACTTATATTTTATATGATTTCTAACATAGCATCTGTCTACATATAGACATTTTACATGATAGGAAAAATCAACAAAACTCGATAATTTACCTTACAGTATAAAGGAGTTTTTTAAATTAGATTAGAAATAGTATATTTTAAAAATAATCATTACTAAACTAACTAGCTCTAATAGTTTCTATTTTTCCCAATCGATTAGCTGCTTTAAAATCTTAAATTCCTGAAAAAGAAGTTGATATAGCAGAGTTCTCACAAATCATCCACTGGCAATAAGCTTGATTCTGGTGAAATCTGTAAGGAAAAAAATTTTATGGGGGAAGTTATTTGGCCTCACAGTTCAAAGAGGAGAGCCCACTTCCCAAGGAGCTATTTTAAAACATGCATTAGATTCCCCTCATTGTTTCTTCCTTTAAATAGTCTAGTTTGGGAAACAAAACAGAAGATTTTTAAGTCCTAGATCTTTAACTATAATGGACTAAAACTGAGATGACAAAGGGCAGAGAAAAGCTATGACAAGGCCGGGCACTTAGCCTGCACTCTGGCCTGGCCGGGAGGAAGGATGCCTGGGGCAAAAAGGCAGCTGGCAGGTCTTCTCATGGTTCACTCCATCATCACCAGACAGACCCATTTGTCATTTTTTTAAGGGAAGGCAAGGATATTTGCTTACAATAGACCTAACAAATAAACAAAAAGTAGAATTTTAAAGCAGATTATTTTTATAAATCATTCATACTACAAAGTAACGATATGAGAAGATGAGACAAAAGAAATTGTGCACTTTCGTTTTGGATCTGGCTGTTGAAAAACTCGTAGAATGGTGGTTAGCATCTGTCTTGTTAAATAATTCAGTATTCCAATCCGTTTTTCATAGAATTCCATTTCATAAAGGCAAACACTTTGGAAAACTTCCATCAGATTTCTCCTTTTCTGTCATCAAACTGTTTTCAATGGCTAATGATCCAAAGAAGAGTCTGATTAAGTGGATTATTCCAAAAATTCAAGAAAACATTTTCCAATTTCCCAGGTATTCTCATCTTAATAAGGTCACATATTAATATTATATTTAAGAAACTCAGAAAGAACCATAATTAGCTAAATTAACTTTGTCAACTAAAACATATCTCAAAATTCTGTCACCAGACATGAGACAGTGCCCCATGTTAAGCAGTATGACTATACCCATAGAAAAGTGAACTTTTCCTAAGTGCTGAAAGCCAGAAGGACTGGTTCATTTCAACAACCACATCTTTTTTTTTACCTGAAACCCAGAAATAACATGTATGCTTGACATTGGCAAAATAGAAGGCCCCAGCACCTCAGTTCTAATTTGATCTGCTTGAAATTTTTTTATTTAAAAAAAATTTCTTCAACCTATGAAAATCTAATTTCCTCTCTTATATTCATGCTAAAGTTCTATGTGATTAGAGACTTGAGACTACCTCAACAGAGATTCACATAACAGATTTTTCCCTACAGCTATTAGCCTGCGTATTTTTCATAATGAACAATGCAACAAGAAATGCAAAATATTTACAGCATTAAATCACATTCCCAAAGCGAATAGTTTGTATAACATGATAAAATTTTCATATGATAATATCATATAAATATGCATCAGTAAAAATATGCATGTTTCAATTAATCATGAAAAGTTTGTACTACCTCTTTAGGATTTAATTAAGCAAAATGTTTAGGGCATTTTCTTTCCAATCAAATGTTCAAAGAGCTATAGAATATTATTCTACTTTACATCCCAGAAGGAGAAGTTCAGATTAATTACTCTGAGATGAAATCAAAATTGTATTTATTTATCATAGTGCAGAGAAGTATGAGATCAAGCATTTCTGGAATGCCTTGCTGAAGCTGTTTAAGAAATTGCCTTATCTGGTGACTTTCAAAAATAAGGATGGCCATTGGTCAGTGATCTTCTAGGGACATTTGAATTGGCTATGAACACGCATACCAGCTTATCTGACCAGAGCCCAAAGAAAATCAGGAGGGTCTTAATGGACCCCAAGCTATCAAACTGTATATTTACCATCCCTCTGTAACTTTCATGGGACTCCAAGACTGAGGATAAAATCTGAAAGTATTTGCTGGTGGTGTTTCTCTCCTCCAATCGTTCCTAAAACGCACGCATCCAGATAATCATTTTGAGACAAGTTGTAAGGCAGTCTGAACTGCCTCCTCTGTATTCCCCACACCATGAAACAAAAGTATGGCACAGGCAGCACTCCATCAATCTATATTTGTTGGAGCAGCTATATTTAAGGACAGAATAAAGATGTGGCCTGAAAGCCAGGAAAGAAACTAGGGTTAAAGTTTACTTTCTTTGCAGCACTTCTTGGAATGCTTCAATTCTAAAAACTCTAAAGGAGTCCAATTTAAAAATCTCTACAGAGTCCTATAGAAGCTTCTGTATAAGTCCCTGTGTTCTAGAAGTGAATGTACAAGGAGACACACGGAAAACTTGGACCACTGAGCCAAAAGGAAAATAATCATAGCTAGCCATTTATTCAATGCTTACTAGGTGCCAGGCACAGTGCCAAGTTTTTCAAATCCATCATTTAATCTGAATGACAACCACCAGCCTCCAGGTAGAGACTAACATTATCCCCATTGTGCAGATGGGGAAAGTGAAGTTTCCAGGGTAGCTTGTTCCAAATCACACAGCCAGTATGTATCAAAGCCTGGATGAAGACCAGGCCGGCTGACTCCAGGGACCAAGCTCTGGCCCACTACACCTTAGAGACCACAGCCTTCCTAAGCATGTGCAACTACACACATCCACACAGAGTTCCCTCTACAAAAAGGACTAAAAGCTGCCACAGATTCTGCTACTTACACAGCACGCTGCTCCATGACACACAAACAGACAAAGAAAATGGAATCAAAGAGGTCAAAATGTCTTTGAGGAGCCAGCTGACGTGTTACTCAATCAATATTTGTTGATTGATTTTTTCAAAAAACAAGTCAAAGGCCCACAGTGAAGGCCTTTATTTTTTATGACTATGAGACATGGATTTGCTGCAAACATTCTGTCTGAGCTGCACCAGCAAGTGCTACTTAAACATTCGATGATGAGACAGAACCCACAGTACTCGGATCTTAAGAAGCAGTCGTTCTACTCACAGGCGAGCAATAGTCTAGTCAGCTTTCTCTTTTGTAAGAGGGGGCATGACAGCAGGACATGGATAAGATTGACTTTCCATGTGGGTGAAATGGGGGGGCCACTAAATCTGTAATTTCAAAGGTACCAATAAGATATCCCAGCTTCAAAAACTATCCCTCAACTGCTAAGATTAAATTCTACCAGTAAAGAGTCATTTCTTTGGCTAAATTTTCTTATATCCCATTAAAATACAAATTGCCTGAAGGCAAGAAGGCTTGATATTATTTGTCAATAATGATTTATGACTCAAAATGAGTGATTCTTTCTGAAGAACGAGTTTCACAGAGAGTGGGAAGAAGGGTTGAGGACAGGGTTCCAATGAGAAAGGTAGAGGGCAGAGACGGGAGAGGCTAGGGCACAAGAAGCCTCTAGTCACTCCTTTGCTAACATCTAGCCTTGGGCATATAGCTAGAGCAAGATGAGGGCAGACAAGCGAAGGCAGGGTGGACAGAAAAAAATACTGTCTGATCGTCCTGTAGCACTGTGTCAAATATTTTCAGAGTGCCTTTTAGATGTGAACACAAAGCACAGTAGAAGTTGAAGGAGGTGGGAGGAAGGACATATAGCTAGAGATCGCTAGAAAAGAAAAGCAACAGCCAGATCCACTTATTCCCATCTCAAGAGGGTCACTTTTTTTAAGCAAATGAAGTTACAGATATGCGCTGCTTTGGAAACCTAAGTCGCTACTATCTGAAAGACAGTGTGATGGCATGCAGAGACATGGAGACAGAGGATGTTGGGGAAAATACTACTGCTTCCCCTTCTTGTTGTGTGACATGGGCAAGTCCCTCAAGGCACAGTAATGCCCACCCTAACTAAAGCCATGGTGAGGACCAAACGAGAGAAAGTAGGCGTATTCTACATGTAAATGAGCCTTCCTTAGGATTACTACTGGCAATCAAGAGCAATAAGAAAAGGAGAGTATCACCTGTATGCAATCTGGAGAGACTCGGATGACCGGGCACCAGTCTCCTCAATCACATCCCCTCTCATGGACGATATTTGTAGAACCACTATTTTTGAATACAGACAACAACCCTGTAACTGGTTAAATTTCACTAACTCAGACTATTTAAGAGTCCAGCCATTAGCTTTAATAAAAGCTTCACTTACGGTATTCCTTCAAAAAAATTACTTAACTTGAATTAACAGTTGACAAACTATTGCCAAATATATCACTATACTGCCAGATATTCTGTAATTAACAACGGGAATTTTTTGTAATTATTACATCAACTATCCACACATGGGTGGATCTTTCTAAGTGCCTGAGAAGTTTGTTCTTTTAAAAAGTAAATATCTGCCACCTTGGTAACTGAACTATCAAAAATTGCCAAGTAATAGAGTCTGAATTAATAAAATTTTATTGCACTTATTTCTCATTAAAAGGATAGATGCAATTAAATAAGAGGTTCCATACAACTATGATTCTTTAAAGTACCTAAAATTATTCCTATTCCTGTTTTGGAAATAGAATTATTTGAAGTAATTTCAAGAATTTAAATTGTTCACACCCGTCTAAATAGAGCAGTACTTAAGCCCAAAATAAAATCTAAACCTCTACACATAAACTAAAATGTGGTTCCAGTAAGTAAAAAGAGTGAGTGCATATTAACACAAAATGACAGAAAAATGATAGAATGTAAAATTAATTTTCAATTTTCTGATGGAACTTTTCTAGCCAATTCTTAATTATTTATACATGTATGTAATGTATATATAAATATATGTGGGTAAATACATATAAATATATTTATATATTATATATATATACATATATATAAAAGATGTGACTCCAGAATGAATTAAACATTTACATGTAGGTCCCTGCACCAGCTAACTGGTCAAGAATGCCGAGGTGAATAGGGCATGGTCCTACTCCCAAGAGAACAGATAGAAATGTGTGTGACTCATTATATGACAGGCAGAATGTGGTAAGAGAGAGGTTCAGAGCCCAGAGAGCACAGCATTTGAGTTCGGTCTTGAAGGATTTGGAGGGGAAGAAAGTTCAAGAGAAGAGGAGAAAGGACAGAGGAACAGCAGTAGCCTGGAAGTGGCAGACAGGCCCACCGACGGGGAGGAGACTTGAAGTCAGCTGACCAAGGGTGAATGAGGAGAAAAGTAGGAGATTAGCCTGGAGCCGGTGGGGCCTGAACAAGTTGTCCCTTGAATGGCATCTTGCTGTGGGACAGGAGGAGCTCATCTTGATTGCACAGATAAGAAGGAGTTCCTGAATGTCTCTCAGTAGGACGTGACAGGATCAGAGATGTGCTGAGAAACATTAGTCCAGCACAGCAGATCAGAATTCGGAAAGACTGGCATCTCATTCCACATCTAGAAGTCTCAGTAAGCAACATGGGAGCAGGTTCCATGTCTCATCACCTTTGTGTGTTCAGTGCCTAGCACATAGCGGTGCTTAAACTGTGTTGAATGAATGAATAAGTGGATGGATGGATGGATGGATGGATGGATGGATGGATGGATGGATGGATG